>NW_009597532.1:0-16053 GCF_000690535.1 Cariama cristata | reverse complement strand
GGCCCTGACTATCAGCCTGCATCTCCAGAGATGAAGAGGGGCTGAAGGAGTAGGACCAGGTAGGAAGAAGGTCACAGACTCTGGGGAGTATTTCATTTTCCTTCTCCTAGAGCTGCCCGTAGTACCTTCCTCAGGGAGCACCAGTTCTGCTCGAGGGGGAAAAAGGAGATAAGGAAATGGGCTGGAAAAATTTGAACCTCTTGAGGGGAGCAGCCTCTGCAGAGAGCGGTTGAATAAACCGGTCCATCTCCAGCTGGCAGGAGGAATGATCTGCCCGAAGATGCCAGCTGAAGGGTGGCAAAGATGCTTGATATTTCCACGGTGCCCGGCACCAGCAGCCCTGCTCTGACTGGTCTGGCTGAATAAAACCAGTGAGGCAAGAGCTGTGGGAGCAACAGACTGTGTTGGAATAATCACCACTGGGAAAATGAGAGGAGAATTCAGGGACACAAAGGCATCCTTCAGGTCCTTCCCATCTACAGCCACCACCCTGCCCAGTACACCTCCATAGCACCTGCCATGAGGGGGTTCTTCTCTAGGACTTACGCAGGCCCAAGTCCTAAACAGAGGTCAGTGGGGCATGGTCATCGCTGCAGGGCGGCCAACGGACCTTCGTTAGGTGCCTGCAGGTCTTGTGTGCTTCAGGCACGTGCCCAAGGCTGGGGGACCTCATGGGACCACCGTGCAGCTGCACTGCAGAGGCAAAAGAGCTGCCAAGGCCGACCTTAACCAGGACACCCAGAGGCATGGCCACCCAGGGCTGGGACCTTGGGCAGTCCCTGTGTCCTCCTCCCATCTGAGGAGCAGTTCTCCTCCTCCTCAGCACCCCATGGACACCAGTTCATCCCCCAACACGGCCTCTGCTCTGCTCAGCAGCTGCTGTGCGGGTTTGGATGTCCAAACTCATCTTTGGCTGAATTTCAGGACCTGGGAAAAATAAAGGCACAACTGAGTCCACCTGGAATTAGCCTGCTGAGGGCCAGAAAATCTGGTAGCGACCCAGTGAGTGGCTCTGTGTGTGTGCACATGTGTGTGCATCTAGGCAGGCACCGTGTTCCTGGGGTTTGTGCGCTGGTCCAGCAAGCGTGACCCACCTGCGTCCTTGCTTCACCTCAAGATGTCAAAATTAATACCTGCTTTTCCACACCGTGCTGCTCAGACAGGCCATGGCTCTACCCCTGTGCTGTTGCAGCAGCATCTCTCCACGCGTGGAACAGAACTCCTGAGGCTGGGAGGGACATCTGGGGCTCAAAGCAGCCTCGCGCACCTTTACTCCAAGGGACAACGGGCATTTAAAAAAGCTGGTTATCCCTGCGCAGTGGGAGGTAACACCAACGATGTGACCTGACCATCCCCTAATTTCTGAGCAGCCTCCAAACAGCCTCACTTTTTTATTTTTTTTTCTTTTAAAAGCATTCAATACCTTTCCCTGCAGGTGTTTTCCCTCTTGAATTGTTGAACTCTACAACAAGCCCGTCTCAGCATCCCTGCTGTAATTTTACCCCTCTTATCTGTGGGCTGACTTTCTCAGCAGCCTGACTCAAGGTTACGCAGCTGTGCCGTATCAGAGCTGGGCCTTGGGTCCTTGATCCGCAGGCAGCCGAGCTCCCCAGGGGGAGGTTTCAGAGACGGGGGTACAGCACTGCACTGCCCATGGGTATGGGTATTTTGGGAAAGAGACGACCAAGCCTACAAAACCATGCTTTACTCCTCAGGTCACATAACGGATGGGCATTGCTTCAATTCCTGTTGACTTGAGGGTGACAAGGCAGTGCCCACCGCACTCACCCATCACTTTTGCTCCTCCTCGCTATCATGTCAAACTACCAAGGATCTATATAACATGCAAAACTGCTGTTTTCTGAGTGAAACCTGAGCACAAGTATTTCTACAAATGGCTAAAAGTGATACCATTCCTGTGCAGTACGTATTATTCTCAATTTTGGGTTTGAATTTCTTCCAGCCTGCTCTGCATCGGAAGGCACACAGTCTTGGTTGCTCCTTGCTTCTTCCTCAAACTGATCCCCTTCAAAATAATGAGCAGTGACGGACTTGATCTCCCCAGGTCCATAATCTAAACTGAAAGGGTAGTGTAAGGCACCTCCAGGTTTTGTGTTGCTTTTCAAAGGCTATCAGCGCTTCTTGCCGATGAACGGCAGCAGTGCCAGCTGATTCTGGATTTCAGACAAGGTTCCTGTTCCTTGACAAACAAGTTTCATTTTTCAGAAAAGGCAAAGCGATTTTTGTGCAAGAGGTTTCTTTCTGAAGAGAGGAGGAGATGTGGACACGCGCAGCCCGAGGTTCGCACCAGAAGCCAAACACGCACAGCTGAAGCGGCAGCATCGGTCCTACATGGCTGAGAAAATGCTCCTGAGCGATTTCTAAAATCAGTGTATTTTGGGGTTGTTGATTATCTGCACTGCTTTTCTTAATCTCCAGCTTTGTAGGAAGTGGGAAGTCTATTGTGTTGCTATCCAGATTACCTAATACAGCCTGCCTTGGCTCAGCAACTAGTCACTTAGGCCACTGCAAGTTCAATAAGGGATCAGTGGCACCAGTCAGTTAAAGTCTCCAAACATTTTTGTTGGAACAAAATTGCAAACCTTTATCTCACTAGAAGGATTTACAGATTACACATGACACTGATAAATAAGAGTATTGGTTTAATGTCTGATAGGTCGCCTCTCAGAGGACTAAAACCTGCGTTTGAGAGGGATAGAGATGGCTATCAAATGATCATTCCTGTCTCTTTCTTTTATGAAAACTGCCTGTTTTGTGGCCAAGTGGTACAAAAGCAAAATAATTTGGAAGAGTTATTTTAAGGCCAAAATGAAGTTCTCGGAAAATCTGTCTCCCAGTCTTCCAGGTTGTTATAAAGAGGATTACGATCAACTGCTCATCATGTCCATCAAAAGAAGGACAAGTAGAAATCAGCTTAAACTGAAGTAAAGAAGATTTAAGCTAGGCAACAGAGGAAACTTCCCAATGACTGGAATCACGCAGCAATGGAAGACATAACCCAGGGATGTGTTGTTCAACTTTTCAAAGAGAAGATTAAGGAAACGTCTGGCACTGATGGTTCAGAAATGCTCAGCCCTGTCTCAGTGCATGAGGCAGCAAGGGTTGGCCGAGTGTCCCTTCCGGCTGTGAATTCCTGTGACTTTGGGATGCGCTAACCTAATGCAGCGAGAGGCTTTTCAGGTAGCCTAGTGCTGCTGAGGGATGCATAGAGGCATGAATTCAGGCATTTTGCCCTCTTAAGCATCCAAAATTTCACCTGATGGACCTCTTTAGTAAAAAGTGCCATCCCTGCATGCATGCAATTTTTTGCCCAGGATGTTGTAGATCTGGGTGTGACCTCATCTCCAGTGGGGCAACGGAGGGGGCAGGACTCAGGTGCCTGAACAGGGGGGTCCAGCACCCTTGGGACACCTCAAGATATCCAAACCATCCATATGGGGTTTTGTGTCATCTCTACCAGCTACATATGGATGACTTGGATCTTGTAGGGTGTTTCACGTGGGACAGGGTGCCTCTGTTTAGACAACCGAATCATAGCCCTGAGAGATCCAGCTTGTCTCTACAACTGGGAGTCTCACCCTCACCTCTATACAGCTCCTGTTTGAAAGCATGCAACCAACTCCCAACCTGTCTTCTTCCCAATGCAAAACTGCTGAGCCTGAAAGTTTTTTTAAAAAGGGGGCTGAATTATTTGTCTATATCATCGTAGTTACTCAAACCTCCAAATTATCTGCAGAAAAATAAAGCAAATGTTGCACCCCGAGGAGTCTTTCAGCTGAGAGAGGAGTCACAGCCGGAAAGACCACACTCCACACGGAATGATGTCTCTTCCCTTTCCCAGGACCTTGAGTTGATACGATCGGATCTGAGAGGCAGATGATACTTTCTGTGCTCAGCTCTTGCTGGCAGTTTGGCCCTGCACAAATCTTTGTGCTTTAAATTCCCAATGCCACCATAGCAATCCTCACCATGGCTGACCAAGCACTGAAAATGTAGAAAATTGTGGTCAGCCATAGCACCGGCCAGAACACGACCCTTTTTTCGTGGTAATGGGCTGACATCATACTATGTGTGACTTGTCACTTGATGTGCAGACTGTAAAGTTGTGATTAGACAACATCCCCTCACCTTCATGTTCTCACCTAAGACAGAAACTTGACAAAAAAATGGAAAATGTGATTGCAAAGCTATATAAATTAGCAGAGGGATCCCAGGATCTGATAGTTCCTGAATTTATTTAGAATGATTTTTTTTAACTGCCTAATTTCAGTTTGATGGGTCCCTTTGAGAACTAAGCAGGTCATGTAGCTAAACTAAGCAAAAGCTTGTCTTCTTTATGAACTGCTTCTGAGTCAGGTTTGTGCTCAAAGGGAACAGTGTCATGCATTAATTAAGTCTCACTGGTTTAATTTCCGATTGACAAGTAAATAGTTCTGGTTCTTGAAAAATTACACAACAGAAAAAAACTCTCAGTAATACTCTGGTGACAGTCTTCCCAGGTACGTAGTTTGCTTTTTTTTCTTTCCAGATCAGCACAAACTGCAAATGCAGTTGATATTGCATCATTCTGTTTCAATGGATGTTATTATAGTTCATTGTATTAATCTGATTATACTGAATTTTGGTTCTTATTTACAGCTAAATTAACTTTACTTATTTAATACAGCTGCATGGTTAACAGTCAATAAAGTTGCTAACCATTTTAGTGAATCTGATTTTGTCCCAAAGCAAAATTCATTAAATCTGCCAAACTGCTGGGTGAGGAATCCAGAAGAAAAGCCGTATGGACACAGTTTAAGGGTCAGCCTTTCCCAGCTGTTTACAGATGCAGAAGAGAATGTTGATCTCTCCACAGGGAAGAAGAAAGTTGGAGCACTTACTTTCCTGATTAGAGAAACTACAGAGAAATGAGTCCCTCCTTTGACCAGTTCTGAGATTGTGCTAAGGTGAAGGAATCCTGGTGGGGGAAGACAGGAGGTAAGAGGGGATTGTGGCTGGGATCTTCTATGGATAGATGTCAACCCATCACCCTAGTTGGGTAGCGCAAACCAGTCCAGGCCACTTTTGCCTCAGTTGCATACTTGCTTCTTGTTAGGAGACTCACAGCACAGGAAAAATACGTGAGATGGCAATCACCTGAGCACAGAATTTTGTCAGAAGCCTGGCAGGTACTTCAGGAACAAAGGTATGTACAGAGGAATGGGCCTCTCTGTTGGGGCCTTCAGCTCTGGAGGTCCAAGGGCTGACAGAGAAGGTCTCCTGCTACCTCCACCCACCCATCGCCTGCCCACCACAGCTGGGAGAAGACTGATGAGTGGTGTTGGACTTGTCCACACCTGACATACCTGGGGCTCTGCACAAATAAACCCCTTGCTAGCAAGCATGAGGTCTCATCTGTGCATGCCCCCAACTGGCTGTTACTTTATTTCAGTATAACAGTGCATCTAGGAAAAAGACTGCTTAGTTAATCATGAATTTACTTATATCCCTGGGATAGGAACCTCACTGACTGCTAGCAATAGAGTCCAACTCTTTGAATGAAATGGGAAGTGGCAATGAGCACAGTCCACAGATCGCTGCTTGTGGACATTTGCCTGTCCCATGTGAGACAGCTGATGAAGAGAGGCGGCTTGGGAGGGATCTAGCCCTCGCCTTCCCAGACCTACGGGGAGCTCGCTGAGATGAGGGAGCCGGGCTCTTCACAGGGGTGCATGGCTGGATGGAGAGAGACAACGGGCATACGCTGAAACAAGAGAGGTTCAGACCGGACACAAGAAGGAACTTGTTCCCCATGAGGACAAGCCTGAAGCAGAGCAGGTTGCCCAGAGAAGGTTGCGCAGGCTCCGTCACTGGAGGTTTCCAAGTCCTGCCTTTCTCAAGCCATAAGCAACATGGGTTGATCTCGGAGCTGATCCTTCTCTGAGGACTCCAAGGCCCCTTCCAACTGGAGTTATCCTGTGATCCTATGATTACTTTAACAATTGCTGTTGGCACCTGTTGCAAGGTTGCTTGTAGGTTCTAGGTGAGCAGTAACTCACCTAGAACAAGGTATGGGACAAGATGTGAAAAGGGGAAAACATATGGCAGGCTAAATTTAAGCCTTGTCACTTCCAACACTGTAATTTCCCCCTTCGGGAAAGCACACAAATGTGCTTCTCCTTCGGTGTTACGTGCCACATCGTGGGGCACGTTTTGCAGGTCATCTGTGCAGGTAATTCCCTCATGTCGCTGCAGTTGCACTACTGAGTATATAGGGGAACTGCTTTTGCAAAAATAACAGAACTGATTATTGACAAAAATGCCTTTGATTAGGGATATTAATCATTTACTTCACAGTAGCAATGACAGAGTCTTGATGCTATTTAGGAATACGTATCGTTAATCTCAAATTGACTATGTTCTCATACCTTGCTTTCCTTGACAAGCAGATGATCAAAAAATAAGAATCCATTCCTAAGAAACTGTACATTTATAAAGTATTTTGCTTCACACAGAACACGTATTTTAATTTACTAATCTGTATGAACTGGGTTCTTGTAAATTACTCAAAACTGTCCGGTATCTGGGCTGATCATCGTAGCTTAGCTGGAACAGCTACCAAGCACCACAGATTTTTACATTTCCGAATCACAGAATCACATACATACACAACCTTGTGTGTGGCCCATATTGTTTCTCTTGTACCTACAATGCCTGTTTCCTTGTCATAAAAGGAAATTTGGTGGATTTGGGAAAAGGCAACTCATAGCAAGCTGCATCTCATTTTTAAATTTCCTGGAATTATAAATCACGTGAGTGGTTGTTTTAGTCTTTTCTCAGGAGTTACAGGGATGGTGATTATTTCCAATTCCCTGGCTCCACAATTCCCTGCCCCTACTTTTAACATAAGCACTATGTTTGTCCTCTTCTAGTCTTCTTTAAAAAAGGCTCTAAGCTTTCTGAGCTTCTCAGCATCACCTGCCAATTTTCCTACCCATGGAGTAATTCTTCCCTTGGTTTCCCTTTTTGTTACTATCAAAAATGCCTTTAAAATGCCTTATTAGTATAAGCAAAGAATAGGAGAAGTATTTTATTTTGTGCTTTAGATTTTCTGATTTTATCTCTGTATGCTCATGCTGAGGTTTGGGGTTTTTTTTTAACATTTATTTTTAGATATTTGACCTAGTTTCTATGTTCTGCACGCTCCCTTCTTGCACTTGAGATCATTGAAGAGCCTGTGATTTCACAGATATTTCTTACTGCAATTTCTGTCCTTTCTACAGACTGGGATATTTTGTGATCCTGCTCCTACTGCCTTTTGTTTATTTCTTTATTTTTTATTTAACAAACCATCAACTCTTTCTGGACCTCTTTTCTTCCATAGATTTGATTCCCAGAGGAATTTACCTGCTAATATCCTCTGTGTTCGTTAAAGTCTGCTGCCTTCAAGCCCTTTGCCTTCAGGTTTATGTCAGCCTTCCTTCAGTCCCTGAAGCTTCCAAATCCTGTAACTCTCTCACCAACATCGTCCCCCACCTTCACACTCCCCAGCTGTTCCTCTCCTGCGGTAGGAACTGACTCCGGGATTGCCACCTGGGAAGCTGCTTTCTGTCTTGCAGCACGACAAAATGCCGGTGACACACTCGCCCTAGTTTATCGCGTTCTTCACAACTATCGGAGTAGTTAAAGACCGCCCCAAACCAATATCAGCCCTGGTTTTTTTTAATGATTCTGCTAGCTGCTCAAGAAAGAGCCTCATCTATCTGAGTTTCTTAGTTAGGGGAAAGAGGACGAGTGTAATGGACGTGATTTTTCCACCGTATTATTTCCTGCTACTATTTAGAGATCAGGTCTATGGCGCTCTACACTGTCTGAGCAGAAATGTATGTATCTGCTTTTCCCTCGCCAGTTCATATTTCTCCAGTTCACTGCTTTCCACTTCTTCCTCATGTACGCAGTCTCACGTGGATGCTGCAGAGCATCTTCGTGGGAGGGGAGGGCAGAGCTCTGCCAGACGCTGAACCTTCCCTGCTTGTGAGACGACAGAGCTGCGCCGAGAAGTGCCTCTTCCCAGGCAAGACCTCTAACGGAGATTACTTCACCCTTCCAGAAAGTCACATAAATTAGGCAGTAAGAGTTTGCCATGATTTGACTATGAGGACCACTTTGTTCCCCATTTCTTTAATAGGCAGCTTTTCTTCTTGAACCTGCACGGGTTAAAATCTGGTGCTGAGACCATGCTGGATCACTCAGTTTAGCCTGATTTGATCTTGTCATCTTCATTATGAACTGACCTGACAATCTGAAACAGAAACATCATAGCTATATTAAATACCAATAAAATTATGTGCAAATACAAAGATTAACTCATTCTAACTTGACTTTTCTCTGCGTGATCCTGTCTTCCTCATCCACATAAAAATTATTCAGCCGCAAAAGGCCCTTGAGCATAACATGACATTTACAGCATCTCGGAGTATTTCTTGCTTAATTCTCATAAATTTCCTTTGGTAATAACTTAGTCACTCAGCAACACTCTACAGTATACACATACATTACGTGATTATCTCATATTTTATACAACACACGTTAAAGTAATTAATTTTCCCAGGCAAATGTCATACCATTTAGTTCATCGTTAGGAGCCAAATATTTGTGCAACCGTTTGTCACAAATATATGCATAACCACCGAACACTTCAGCTCCGTGGTATTTATTAAGTGTAATTTAAAGGGACACCGTGGAGGTTGTTACAGTCTCAACTTTCACATTAGTTTTTGTTCCACTTGAAATTCCCTGAAGGATTCAACCTCAACTCAGTTATTTATTTGTTAACTATCCTTGCTACAACATTTAGGACACAAAAGCAAATATGGTCTCGCTGTGGTGTGGAACGTGCTAGCGACCAGGTAATGTCATGCCCTAGCATGTCAGAAGGGTTTCATCTCTCATTTAAACCTTCTTTATCCTTTTCATTGACAAGATCTGGAGTTTGCCCCATCTTTAAGGCGGTACCATAGCAAATAAGAATAGGTACCTCCTTCAGAAAAAGAACTGAGTTTAATCACAAGTTCAAACCAAACTTCAAGTTAAGACAGGTTAACACAGGTTACCTCCAGACAAACAGATAAAACCCCAACAGGACAGCGGCTCTAATTTTAACAGATGGAAGACAAGTTAGCCGTGCAGCATCAGGACCAGCTGCCTTGAAAAATACCTTTTAAGGGAATGAAACCACCTCTGACAGATAGTGAAGTCTGCTTTGCCCATCTCCTAAATTAGGTCTTACCCATACTCCTGACACACTGATACAAAAGCCTGTCGAAGTACATTTAGAGAGAGGAGAGCAGCGTTGGAGCCGTGCAGTAAGAAATGGTGCTCAGAGACTCGACAGCCTGAACCAGACGGCTCCATTCAAGCTAACAGCCCAATAAATCCTGTTCCCCACAGACCACTTATTCTTCAATCAACAGGTTTGGGAAGGGGGATCCAACACTTTTCTCACTTATTTTGGCCTTCGATGAGAAAAGCAGCAGTGAAGAAAAGCAGCAGAACCAAAAGCGGTACAAGTGGGAATGAGAAGGGGTAGGAGGAAGCACGAACGCAAGAAAGCACAAAGATAGGAGAAAGAAATATTGAGAAGATGCAGCAGAGCGATAGCAGAGATGAAAGTAACTGGAACAGTGCAGCACCTTGGTAAGACTTCTTTCAGGTTTTTGTGAATAGCTACCTTTATTCAAGGAAGACGCTCTCAGACTCGAACAGGCAGAGAAAAAAGCAGACCTGGGTGTTCAGAAGAAAGATGAGTTATCACACAAGCAGAGTGCCAAAAAGTCTGGTCCACTAAACTTGGTGAAAAGCTGAAAGGAGATGTGATTGCTATCTGCCATTACGTAAGGAGCAGGCATCAAACGGCAAGAGACACATTATTCAAAGGACAATGCCAAAACAAGGATGAAAAGGATAAGTTGCCCATCAATGCCTTTAGGCTGGAAGTTAGAATAAAGTCCTAATCAGCAAAGGGATTAGGTTTGGGGTAAACCTCAATTCCTAATTTATCCATAATTGACTGATTTCAGTCAGTTTTGAGAAGCTGGTATTGACCAAGGCTTTTGATCTATACAGATGACCTCACTATCATTAAGACAGAGCTTGATTAATTTAAGAAACCATTTCTGGTGCGGTGCCTGCAGTTGCCAATGTCTTGGTCTCTGTGACGAAGGGGATTACTGTCACTCCTGTTCTGTTATTATTCTGGCAGACGTCACCAGTTTTGAGATCACTGCTTGGAAACCCAAAACGTACTTGCTGCTTTGATATCTTACGCTGCCTTAATTTTTTCTCTGGACAATGCGCTATCATATTTGAAGCAGAATGCGTGAGTTCTCAAAGCAGCTTTGATCTGTCCTAGATCCTCAAAGCAGCCTGCTTGGAAGTGTTTTATTTAAAATAAGTGGCATTTTCTCCTCTCTCATTTTAACTGAAATAGATGCTGAATGCAGGGCAAATTGTATTGTAAGCTTGATTGCAGAAGCAAGTATACTTCTAAACCAGCCTTGATCAATAGCTGTTTCTGGTAATTAATTGTAATCTATCTATCTATTTATTGCCATGGGAATTTAAAAAAAACTGTTCGGTTTTGTTTGTTTGTTTGTTTTATCCATCAGCTGAAAAGATTAAGCTGGAGAATGGAGGACAGGAGGAGAGGGAGGAATCGATCGGTCATGCAGCCTCAACTGATGGCATATCCTCAAGGCAACCTGCAAGACTTGGAGAAACGCCGACAGAATTTTCCTAGGCAGAAGGAAGCAGACTGGTAAGTCTGGCTGAACAGGGCCAGGGCTGGGGTTTTTGAGTACCTTGCGGTGCCTCGTTGGCTGGAGGGAGAGCTTTGACAATGGGCGTGGAGATTGAGGCTACAGGCAAGTTACAGGCAACTGGTGGAAAGGAGGAAAGATGTGTATTGACACTTCTGCTGAGGCAAACCCCTGGTTTTTGTCAGCAAGGCAGTGTGTGAGCAAAAAGAGGAAAGTCAGGAAATGTTCGTGACAGGGATGGGTTCAGTCCCATTGACATCCCGAACGGGTCAGGAGTAAAGGAAGGAACACCAGATACAGTCAGGAGGGAGACAGCTGTCTCCTTTATTGTGGCCCTGAGTGCAACCCACCGTTCTGCAGTGCCTGACGCTGTCGTCAGGTGTCTGGATGCCGCAGTTGAGGCGATCGCGGCGTTTCCCTGACTTTCACGGGGCTGTCTGGAGGTGGCTGCTCTTTTAGGCTGCTCCTGTTAGAGAGTCACTGTGCCCCCCTTCCACAGGGGCTTCGCGTTCCCAGGTGATTTCTCTTCACTCCGAAACAGATGCTATCTGGAGGGAGGAACGCCTGCTTCGCTCCCCGCGCAGGTGACGATGTAACTTCGAGGCCTCGACTGCGTTTTGACAAACGGTTCTGTTGCTGCCAAGTGCTGTATTTGTACTTTCCTCCTGTCGGTTTGTTAGGTGTGCGACTTATCATGGGTTTTTCTTACTCTTCCCAGCAACTACTGCGTGCTGTATTAAACGCGTGTCTATGGTTTAAATGCAAAAAAATCTGCATTCCGCTTCTGAATTAAATTAGAGGCTTTTCTGTCAGGTTGATTTTACTAGCGTGGCTGCATCTCAAATCAGCCCACGTAAGGAGGGCGAAGAGGAACCGAACAGCTACTCCGTACTGCAGATCTCACTGAATATATGCAGCGGGGGCAACTCAAAGGTATCTACCAGGTCCAGAATATTTCTTTTTTGTATACTTTCAGAAGCGTGGGGGACTTAGGAAAGCAGCCCCTCATATTCTCCCCGACTTCAATGACAGGGAAGTCAGGATAATTGCAAACATCCCTGAAAATCTCACTCCTTATGTAAAAGAGCTGGGTATCAGATGAGAAGGAACTTCAAAATGCTTTAAACAGGCACGCCAAAGCGAAACGCCCACCGAGCTTGTTCTGTGAGACGGCAAACTTCTTCCATCAAGTTTCCAGGGGCTGATGAATTTGTGAGATGGCGTGATGGAGTGAGGACAGAAGCGAGGAGGAAAACCAGCCTACTGCATGGCCTCTAGCACACAGCCTGCACCAGGGAGGTAGCACCAAGGGGGGACACGACAGCTCCCGCCCTTCTCCTTGCCCAACGCCTGGCTTCGCCAAAGGGCATGGCAGATCTCAGCGAGGTGACTCATGTGCAAACGTGCCTCATTAGGACATGCTGAATTGGAGTAATTAGCTGTGGAAAGGTCATTCCGGCTAAGGAAACCTCCCACTGAGACCAGGCTAGATGTAACTGCTTTTCTGTTCTCCTAGCTCCCACAGCATTGCCAGGAGAAGAAGGTGATGGGCCATGAGCTGTGGAAATGCATGCTTAATATCTTGCCTTCTCGGGGCAGTGGGCAGCTGCAGCAAGGCTGTGCCAAGTGTCTGAGTGGTACATGGCCAGCACAGACCTGCGGCCACAAAAATGCCCATTTTTCCCTGGTGGGCTGTCTAGGGCACTCCAGGCTGAGACAAAAATTATAGTATTATTATTCTGTGATGATTGTTACAGTGTTTGATATTTTTCTAAGACAGGCCTAAGGAAGAAGGTGTTGATAGGTAACAATTTTCCCTTCTTAATTTCTGGTACCTCATTCAGTGTACGTCAGAGTTCAACTTATGTTCAGGTTTTAGTGTGCTTGCGTGATGATGGGGTTGTTCAGTCTGGAGAAGAGGAGGCTGAGGGGAGACCTTATCACCCTCTACAACGACCTGAAAGGAGGTTGTAGAGAGGTGGGGATTGGTCTCTTTTCCCCAGTAACTAGCGATAGGACCAGAGGCAATGGTCTCAGGTTGCACCAGGGGAGGTTCAGGCTGGATATTAGGAAGAACTTCTTCACTGTAGGAGTCGTTAGGCATTGGAACGGGCTCCCCAGGGAGGTGGTGGAGTCACCATGCCTGGAGGTGTTCAAAAAACGTTTAGATGTGGCGCTCCAAGACATGGTTTAGTGGGTTTACTGGGCATGGTGGCATCAGGTGTACGGTTGGACTTGATGATCTTTGAGGTCTCTTCCAACCATAACGATTCTATTCTATGATCAACATAGGGCCATAATTCACTTTAAACTAGGTGGCCTGGGAACAATCTAATTTTGGACAGCCCAGACTTAACATGACCTGTAAAACCAGTCCCAGAAAGAGGATGAAGTAACATGTACGCCAGAAGCAGGGACATGTCTTCACAGTGAAGTGACACTAAATTATGTCTATTTTAGTCAAACTTTACTGGTCCTCCTCTTCTTTCCAAACCTTCCTATTCTAAACTGAGACAACTTGGAAGTGGAAGACCTGGTCTTCCACTCAGACAAATGTACTAACAAGAACCTGGAGCCAACAGCATTTGGACAGAGTAAAAACCAGTATTTTTTAAAAACTGACACCTTTTCTGGAAAGTTTTGGGTTGCTCAGAAGTTTACAATTTGAATACCCTTACTGATTTCAAGTTTGCTAGTAAAACTCAATCGCAACACAAAGAGACTACAATCTCTGCCTTTTTATCACAAAAACTGTATTTTCCATGTTTTCCCCAGCTTCAGCTTCCTTTCTGCTTTGAACTGTACAACTAATGCACTCTTACGTACATTCACCACTATTATCCATAGAGTACTATCCAAATACACAGTTAATTTACTACTGCCTACTGCTTGCCTTTGTTGTCATTAACAATCTTCATTTAATAAAAAGCTTTTATCAAAAATGGTTTTCCTGTAGTACTTTTATTTTTCCCAGAAAAGGCATTAAAATTAATTTGTTTTCACTTGGTCTGTATTCTTGAGTGAATATAGCAAGGAACAAAAAAGATAAACATGTGAGAGAAACCCCAAAGAGAAGGTAATGTAGAAAGAAACAATTCTGTTCCAAAGTAGAATATATGCTTTTTTTTTTTTTTTTGTCGTCACTTTTGAAAGCAAAAAAAGATTGAAGACTGATGGAAAACATCACATTGCAACCGTGCTTTTGGCATACAAAGAAGACGCTCCCCTTCTCCACAGCTCCCTGCGGCTTCTTTACTGGGTGAGGCAGAAGGTAATCCTATGCAGAAAGATTTGACCTCAAGGTTAGGGAAGATTCATGGGATTTTCTGCTGGAAATGCATCGGACTCTCTACTGCTGCCGAGCACTTCACTAACCTTCCTGAAGAAGTGCTGCTGTTTCTCTCGCATGTTTTTCACATACAGCCTCTCCCCGTACTGCCTGAAACCTTGGACCAACAGTTTATTATTGATATCAGAAAAGTATTAAGACATTTCAACTGCCCTGCTATGTAATGAGCCACAAAAAACTAATCAGGAGATACCAATTCTGGAGGATAAATGAAGTGAAAAGAGACACTAACTCTTCACGATTGTGTTTTGACGGTGGTTACTACCCCAACTGAGTAGTTGTGCCATTAGTTGCAAGGGGCCGGTGGAGGTTCTGCAACTAGGGCTGGTTCAGTAATCTCAGAGAGACACACTGGCACATACACGTTATAAAATGCGTTGGATCCATTTTCTGAAGATCCTCGCTCTCCAATGACAGCTGCCAAAACTGAAAGGTATGTTTTATGAGTATGCCAGCTGTCTCCCGTGCGATGTTTGCCAGGTACATAAAGACATATTGAAAGGGTATCGGGGGATCACATGAACGTACAAAGAACAATGGGCAATGCTGAAGAGCTTCTCTGCTGAAGTACAGCAGTGTTGTGTGCCCTGCAATGACCCTTTCAGAATTTGCACAGCTTCCTTTCCTTCCTTCCTTCCTTTCCTTCTTTCCTTCCTTCCTTTCCTTCCTTCCTTCCTTTCCTTCTTTCCTTTCCTTCCTTTCCTTCTCCTTTCCTTCTCCTTTCCTTCCCTTCCTCATTTCAAACTTTTGCAAAAAATAAAATGTCAATTCAGATAGCGAATGCTGCACAAGCGCTCCATGGGAGCGGTACGGGGAGCACCTCCGAGACTCATTGAGACTGAAGACATCGCCCATGCTCTTCCACAAGCCTCTGTTTCGGGGAGGAGCGATGATGTGTTCCGGGAATTCCGTGGCCTGGTGCACCACAGGGTATGAAATACGGCAGGGGAGATCCACTCCGTCTATGAGAATAAGGACATTAAGCAACTTAAGTACAGCTCCTCTGAGACAGGGTGATGGCGTATCAGAATTGAAATATTTGGGTTTCAGCTATTTTATCCATAACCTCATTTTTCTGTAAAAAGCAGTTCTAATTAAAAAAATATATTAATGAACAACTTTATGTAAAACAGAGGAACATAGCGTAGCATGGTTGGTGTTCTCTGGAATTGGCTTTGGAGGCGATCTGGCATGCACCCTCCCTTATTAACAAGGGAAATGTTACTTCCATTAAAGAAAGAAACAGCCCTTCCCCCCCAAGCCATCCGTGAGAAACTCTCAGTGTATTTTCTGTCTGAAATTTAAATTTGAGCATAATACCACCCACTGTATGAAATGAATGTGATTTAAATGATGGTTCCTTTTATTTTCAATTAAAATACATTTTAAGTGTTTACCTTTCCACATTAAATGCAAATGCAAGTGCATAATACAGCACTGGGAAACCAGACAGCGGAAGCACACTGACCTACTTTCACTATCCCGGTGGACTAAAATGCAAAAAAAACCCCAAAAAATGATGTAGGCGCATCCCACCCCACACTCCCCCAAGCCCACCAGGGCCCCAAAGTAAAATGTGCTGTATAAAAATCACCAAATCAAAATCATGAAAAATTAATTCGTGCCGCAAATGGCAAACGCGGTGGGATTTGCCCCATCCCTGACCCCAGCTCCGGAGTGATTTTGAGGGGGAGCCACGTTCAGAGGTTACTGCCCCCCAGCAGATGGCAGAGAGGGAAGGGACTACGCAAAGCTTTGGGCCTGAGGTAAATTTTGAGAGATTTGTGAAGACACCGGCAACGAATTCTGAAAAAATTAAATGAATGGATTCGTATTTAGTTCTGCTTCGGTCCCAAAGGCCGCAAACCCTGACTCGCCCCCCACTCC
>NW_009597531.1:45287-45583 GCF_000690535.1 Cariama cristata | reverse complement strand
GACATCAGTTGCTCTTCCCTTATCTGCCAGCACAGTAACTCCGTGGTGGAAGGCCACCAAATTTGTCAGGCATGATCTGCCCTTAGTGAAGCCATGTTGGCTGTCACCATTCACGTCCTCATTTTCCATGTTTGTTAGCATGGTTTCCAGAAGGATCTGCTCCATGATCTTGCTGGGCACAGAGGTGAGAGTGACTGGCCTGTAGTTCCCTACATCTTCCTTTTTCCCCCTTTTTAAAAGTGGGGGTTATGTTTCCCCTTTTCCAGTCAGTGGGAACTTGCCAAGATTGTCATGAC
>NW_009597531.1:0-45091 GCF_000690535.1 Cariama cristata | reverse complement strand
GTGTGGCTGGAGCACTTGCTGGTGAAGACTGAGGCAAAAAAGTTGTTGAGTAACTCAACCTTCTCCATATCCTGGGTAACCATGTCTCATATTTCCTTGCAGAGAAGGCCCACATTTTCCCTAGTCTTCCTTTTATCTCCAGCATACCTATAGAAGCTTTTCTTGTTGGCCTTGATGTCCCTGGCCAGATTTAATTCTATCAGGGCTTTAACTTTCCTAATCTGATCCCTGGCTGCTTGGATAGTTTCTTTGTATCCCTCTCAGGCTACCTGTCCTTGTTTCCACCCTGTGTAGGCTTCCCTTTTGTGTTTGAGTTTGTCCAGGAGCTCCTTGTTCATCCATGCAGGCCTCCTGGTGGTTTTGCCTGACTTCCTCTTTGTTGGGATGCATCACTCCTGAGCTTGGAGGAGGTGATCCGCAGCTTTCTTGGGCCCCTCTTCCCTCCAGGGCTTTATCCCATGGTACTGTACCAAACAGCTCCCTGAAGAGGCCAAAGTCTGCTCTCCTGAAGCCCAGGGCAGTGACCTTGCTGTACACCCTCCTCGCTGCCCTGAGGATCTTGAACTCCATCATTTCATGGTCATCGCAGCCAAGGCTGCCCTTGAGCTTCACATTCCCCACCAGCCCCTCCTTGTTGGTGAGAACAAGGTCCAGCAGTTCTTGGCAGTACTTACCCTCACTTTTGCAGATGAGACCAGCTTGATTCAATATAGTAACTGCAGCCAGCGGTCCATCTCAGAGCAGTTCAGTTTTGTACCAGTAATGAAATTTCACACATGAATTTTGTTCCATTTAGGGCTTTTAAAACCTTTCCCTGAAACTGGAATTGTCTCTGCATTAAAAAGCAAAGCTCAAAAGCCTTTTGTTTGGAAGAGGTACGACTGGGCTCTGTGCTGATACATCTCCCCAGAATGCAAGAAAGAGGCTGTCAGCTCCTAACAGAAAAATGTCTGCTTTAACTCTGACTCAGATGACTCGAATTTAGCTCATCAGATCACAAAATGCAGGAGGAGAATAAAAAAATACCCCCACCTCATAAGGGGCAGTGAGGCATATTTTTTTGAGGTCTATTTATATTTGTTATGTAGGAGACTGATAACATGGTGAGAAGTAAGAAGTCCACACCTCTTTGGCAACTTTATTTTTCACCCTTATTATTCATCAATCTTCAGCTCAGCAGCACTGCCATGTAATACTGTGTAATTTGGCATACTTGCTCTTTGGAGATTACTGTGAAGATCTGCTGAGTTGTAGAAATAATAGAACCATGCCCAACCCAAATTTGAAAGCAGAGAGATTAATTTTGGAACTATATACTGATCTTTTGAGTCTGCTTAGTTTCTCATAGGTAATCCTTGAAAGATAAGTTGCTGTGAGTTTATATCACTGCCTTACTGTCGTCATGCTGTGAAGGTTGAAGCTGTACTCTTGCTAAACAAGAGTGCTGAAAAATTAATGATGACTTAATTGCAGTCAAATAATATATTAACTTGCATGTCTCTGCCTTATCACCTCATCACAGATCTAAATAATGTAGCCAGAAGTGAAGGTATTTCTTTCTGAACTAGTAGATATTTTCAAGGTTTGAAGTAAATGTGTTCCTTCAAGAAAGGAATGTGAAATGACTTTTCATTCTTTCCAAGACAAAAAAGGAAATAATAATACTTCTTATCAGGGCTCACCAGGTTTATAGCATCGGTAGGGTATATAGTGTATTTTTTCTAAGTATAGCATCCTATCTAATAGTAGAAAGATACAGAAATGATTACATAGCACCAAAGGGCACATTACTAGCTGACTTCTTTGATCTAAGATGAATTAATGAGTGCAAAAATATGAGTTCAAAACACTTGTACTGCCCTTAAGGTGCAGAAAGGCATCATGTATCTTCCAAGTTAAGGCACTATCCTATTAGATTTCTTCGGCTGGCAGCTGCTTTCTTGAAAGTAATTCCTTCAAGGAACTTGATAATCCTGGTACTTAGTTGGAAAAGATTCATATTGCAAATGAGGAGGCTAAAAATTGCCTCTTAATCTTGCATTTCCATTACAAAAGTCCTTTTCAGTCTTCCCATGCATGGTGCTGTAACAAGTGTTGTGTGATGCCAGTATTTTATACAACGAACTAATGGCTGGAGTCCTCACTATGGAAAAGGTTGGAGTCCATGTGATTTGACTTTTTCAGTCCTAGACAATCCCCTTCTTTCCAGGAGAGTGGCTTAACACCCCAAGCAGTGCCAGCTTGGGTGACAGCACCTCTCTTGTTGAAGCTGGGCCAATGCTGAGAGCAAGATTTGCTCTGTGTGTGTGTAAGAGAGAGAAGAGAAGCGAGGAGACAGTAGGGTGGCTGACTGCAGCGCGGTGATGTAGGTATTTAAATGGCGGTGGGGACATTCTCATGGCTGCAGCTCCTTGGATCCTTTCTGTATTTTAGCCAATGGCTACTGAGAAGTGACTGTTTAGAAGCCCTAGTTTAAATGTTAAGTTATTAGCAAGACCGGCACTGCTTACTCTTGTTGTCTCTGCATGTTAAGCATCTTAAGGACACATCTCTTTGGTTGTGCCTTTGGGTCCATTTGTGTCGTACAGAAGGGAAGGAATCTGAAACAGCCTTACACATACTAAGGTGGTCCAAGTGCTTTTGTTCTTCTAAGGCATAGCTAACCTCAATTTTCCTTCTAGGTCTCTTATGTCCAACAGGACCTTTTCTAACTCTCTGTTCCTCATGATCAGAATCTGTTTATAAACTGAGGACAAGGATTACTTTCTTACCCTACAGAGTGCTCTGTATTAGTCCAAGGATAAAAAAGGATGAGTCAACTTATGTCGTTTTCATCTTGCCACACGATGCCAGTATTCCATTGAATATCTCTCTATTGGGGTTGCAGGCACAGCAAACGACAAGTGGCTGTATGTATTTATTTAAATGATACACGGTTGTTCCTCTCGCCGTCACGTGGCTGCTCACGTTGCCTTTCTGCCAGCCGCATGCAGGAAGGTTCTACCAGAGGAACGGCTCTCAGAAAGCAAATGTGAAACTTTGCACTGCAGTCCTTGTGGGATATGCATTTTTCAATTTGGTTTCTATGAGCACTGGCACCTGCACATTAAGCACATCCTTCAGTCTAGTCCTCGTCAACAAAACACTTAAGGATTTGGCTGAGTGCTCTCCTCAACTGGGGCCTCCAACTCCAATTCTCAGCTCACTGCAGTCGGTGTAAGCTTTGACAAGAGCTGCAAGTAGAGCAGCCCCAGCCTTCCAGCTTCAGTGAATATGTGAAGTGTCCTTAAAAGTTTTTATTCTACTTTCCTAACCTTGACTGTCGGTACCTTCTCCTACTGCAGCTCTCTTTAAAGTGCTGCACTTTGTCATGCCTTATTGTTTTTACCTCTTCAGCTATTAAGTGGAGGAATAATGTAATGTTGCAGGATAGCATTTTGTTTGTTTTCTGGGGACAGAATTTGTTTGGTAGCCGATTCCCATTCAGATGGATGCAGAGGCCCTGCAAGTGCCTCAACAGAGTGCTGTGCAGCCCCGCAGTCCTCACACCTAATGTCTTACAAAGCATGTAACTGCAGCAATCCATCCATCACCAGTTTGTATCCTACCTCAAACAGTGAGGAACAGGAGCTGCTCTCTCCCCCTCAATGGTTCTACATCATTTTTGGCTACTGCTGACTCTAATTACCCAAATCTTCAGAGAAAAAGATGAAGTGTTTATACAGCTGTAGCCTGTTTCCCCTATTTCTCTTAAATATTAAATAGTGATTTCTAGGGTTCTTTTCTTATTGAAGGCTGAGAGTGACTCGGGAAAGGAGGTAAACACAGACCTATCCTGGACAACAGCACTCAACCCTCACTGCTTTAAAAGAGAATTGAGCATGTGCTTAAATGCCTTTATGAATCAAGGCTAAAATAATGTCCCAGCAAGCAAGTTAAATTTTCCTCTGGACCCACAAGCAAGGATCTTGGTAAAAAATAAGGAAGGAGGGTACCATGGCCTAAAATATTAAAGATAATGACATTTTCAACTTGCATCGTTCTAAAAGTGAATTTTAATTTACTTCTGGGAGTGTTAGTTCTTTCAAAAATAAGACTTTAAAAAGCAATTACTCTTTGAGTTAATAGTCTACTGTATTTATTTAATATATGAGTCAGATCAAGTGCAATTTTCCTTTTAGAAGTTACCAGATCAAAAAGCTTGTTTTATCTAGGGCTGACTTTTCCCCTCAGGTTTAATAACTTTCTACTTGCCAAAAGGTGTCAAAGTTCCCCTTTTCCAGTGCAACTATGGCAAGAAAAGCCATCATTTTGTCTTTCTTATGTTTATTGCTGCTGAAATAATATCTACATAGCAGTATTTTCAGTCCTGGATATAATTACTAATGATTTACATAACATTTAATAACAGTATATTTAATAACAGTTTAAGAATATGACAGTTCATGACCATTATTGAATTAACCTCCCACTTTCACGTTCTGTATCACAACTGACGTGTTGCTTTTAACATGCAGGTTGCATCCTCAGCAACATATTTCAGTCAATTTATATTGATATTCTGAGGTTACGCTCATTCTACACGTCTCTGCTTCTCTTCTAGTTTACAAGCAGTAAGAGGTTAACCAGGATTTAAAGGAAATACAATAGACAATTATACATTCCATTGCATGCCTGAACCATTTGCAATTATGAGTGGTATTGAATTTTTGTGAACTGAATTTCTAATTGAACTTCAGGAAATATTTGCTATCACTACATTTTATAAAAGATGAGAAGCGTTGTAGGAGGTTCAACTTTTTTAATTATCTATTAAGCAAGGTAGACAGCATCACTTTGCAATCTTCAGTAGAAAAGTCAGGAAGGAGAGATTAGTGAAGTTAATACCAGCAACAAACCCTCTACCTAGATATCTACCTCTAGATATTTTTAGCTCTTGCAGACCTGATGAACTTCATTCTTTGACAGAAAAAGGTCTGAAAAGGCTGAAAAGGTCTCAGAGCCAGCAGCAGCCACCTCTGGGAGCTCACGAAGGATGGATGAAGTGTCACAAATTGACAGCATCATTGTTGCTTTCCTCCCTTTCTTTAGGGGGAAGAAGGGTGAGTAGAGAAGCAAGGGAGCTATGTACCACTCAGCGTAAGGTTAATACCCA
This sequence comes from Cariama cristata, assembly GCF_000690535.1. Lineage (NCBI taxonomy): Eukaryota > Metazoa > Chordata > Aves > Cariamiformes > Cariamidae > Cariama > Cariama cristata. The sequence continues at coordinate 39,936 of NW_009597531.1, read as the reverse complement.
GAAAAACTCTGGAACAAATAATTCAGCAACCTATTCATAAGTAACTGGGAAATTATAATGAGACAAGTGGCCAGCAACTCTCTTCTCATGTAACTTGTTCTTGGCAAATCCGAGTAACTCTCTTTACAGTGGGATAATGGTATTTGTTGGTAGAATGAGAGCTTTGAATATTTTATACCTTGGCTCTTAGTAAGGCTTTTTGCAATGTTTAACTTGATATTCGCAAGCCAGTTACAGAATCCTAGTTTAGGTTAAAGAACCCTAACCTGCAAGTGAAATCATGCTCAATAAATACTTTTCAGAGGTTTCTCAACAAAAGCAGAAGATATATTTATGCAGCTCTGCAGGGCTTTGTCTTCACTCTATTCTAGTCTGTTTTCACTAGCAGTCTGGGTGAAGAAATAGATGGGATGCTTATACTAAAAAAGACAGAAGTACTACAGTTGTGCTACAAGGCAGAAAAGAGTTGGAAATGAAGAAATACTCAGAAAAAGTCTGCACATTCAATAGGAACAACTGCTAAGTGCTACACATAGGCAGGAATATTCAAGTGAACTAATAGGGAATGGGAAGCACGTGGACTTTGTTTGTAATTTTCTCTCAGGTAAATTTCAATGGGCCCCATTTCTGCAGAATGTTGAAATTAATCTCTTTTAGCACTAAAAATATATACTTTATTTCTATCAAGTTTGAGATCATGCAGAAAATGCTACTTCTTAGGTGTCAAATTTCTCATGTTGCTTAGTCACATATCTATGACTCTTCTTATATCTCTTCTGAAATGAGGCATAGTATTTAGAGTCTTGCAGATGACAGCAACCTCTGAATCAGTCATGCAAACCACTAGCTGTTTTCTCACATACGACACAGATATGAGACCTTTGCAAATATTCTTTCACATGTTAACAGAGAAATTGGCCTTTAAAATGGTGATAAGGAAAGGAAGGGAGTTCAAAAATAGTTGGAAAAAAGTGAACTGAGCGGTGTCATAGTTGCAGGATTCCTGGATCCTTCTTTGGTGTGGGATGCTTGAAATCCTAACATAGACTTTACTCATCTGAAACCTTACTCAGTCGTCAGTCAGCATCAGCACCGCATTAGCAATCACCACCTGGCTTTCTGTGATGTGGCAAGAGCTGGTTGCCTCCGGTGCTTTGCCAGGGCTCATGCTAGGAGCTAAGGGCAGACCTGACAAGAGGTCTGCACTCGGCATTTAGGACCGCCTGAGACAGCTGAACATTTAGTTGTGCCCCGTTGGGAATACCCTCCCCAACACTATTCCAGAAGAAAATGTAAAACTGAAGTGACTCTTGCTGTAAAGTATTTCCGATTTTTTTTAAGTTGAACACTCTGAACAACAAATGTTTGTTGAAACTGGAATGAGGGAAGCCCTCCTCTTAGATCTACTTTGTTTTCACCACGCACATGGTGGCAATTAGTGTGATGCTGCTCTAGGTTCAATAAATACTTATGCCCAGGAAGGACTGCAAGGTGAACTGTCAGTGTGGTGGATTACCTCTCCCAAGGAGAAAAGGCTGAGAGCTGTTCTGAGAGAAGAATTTAGGGAGTCCCTCCTTCAAAAGCAAAGAGGATTTGGAGGCCAGGTTTGAAAGGTGTTTATGAATCTGAAGATGTAAGGAAACATTTGGTGGTTTACCCAGGGCACCTGGGGCATTAGTTTGATGCCTGACAGCCCTAGCCTGACCCCTGCAAAGAAGCACTGAAAGCAGGATGGGATGTCTGCGTGTTGTATATGGCTCATGGGCAAATTAACTGCCTCAGGGGTACCCCTTACCACACAGGTCTTCTCCTTGCATTTCCAGGGGACTTGGCTTGATGCCTTGTGTTGTCAGTTTGAAGCTTTCTGATGGTTGCCTTGAGGCCACCTGGGCCCCACTTGGAAGCACGCTGCCCAAGCCTACCCTCGTGGCTTAGCACATGGCAAGGCATCCTGCTTTTCAGGAAGAGGCATGTGGCTCAGGGGATGATGGATTGATAGTGTGGCTATGCGGCAATGAACAGCACCGTATTAAACTGGAGTAGCTGTGCAGCTTGTGCAGTCCAGGTCAAAGCTTTGACGTAAATGCTTAAGTCTCTTTGTATGGCCATTCAGAGATGGGCTCACAGTCTGTAACTTCTTCCTGCAGAACAACACCTCCTACCCAAACCAAGCCCTCTCCAAGATCTGCGTTACTGACATCAGTGACTAGAAATATTCGTCATCAGGAGAGCAGGACCATGATTCAGATGTTTTACTCATTAGTTGAGGATCTTGTTGCCAACTGTTGGGAACCTTATCAGCTTTCTTTCTCACTTATGCAGCCCACTTGTGTCAAAATGAAGGCTTTAATAGGGTGTTTTGCATTAAAATGGAGATAAACAGTGTGTTTGCTTTAAGCAGAATAAGCCAGATCTTCAGCTGATACACATTTGTCACAGCTCTATAAAGATAATGAAGCTATACTAATTTACATTAGTTAAGAAGCAGAGCTACTGTCTTTAATACAGACTCCTCTGCAGATCTCCTTCATGCAGAGAAGGAGAGACACTGGTGACAAAGTTTTTTTGGTCTGGCGGAGATGGAGTTAATTTTGTCCATCGCAGCCCTGACCATGCTGTGTCAGGTACTGGTACCTAGAGAGGTGCTGATCACACACCCGGGTTTTGGCCACTGCTGAGCAGGGCTGGCACAGCATCAGGGCCGTCTCTCCAACATTGCCCCTCACCAGCAGCCTGGGAGAGGACACAGCCAGGACAGCAGACCCAAACTGACCAAAGGGATATTCCATACCGTATGATGTCTGCTCAGCAATGAAGGCTAAGAGAAAGGAGGAGGAGAGCATTCATTATTGCAACGTTTGTCTCTTGGAGCAACCGCTATGGGTACCGAAGCCCTACTTCCCAGGAAGTGGCTGGACATTGCCTGCTGACGGGAAGGAGAGAATAAATCTTTTGGTTTCCTTTGCTTCTGCTCATGGCCTTTATCTTGACCCGCATCTTATTCCATCCCTCCCTCCCCCCGCCATCTTACTGAGGAAGGGGGTGACAGAGCGGCTTGGCGGGCACCTGGCATCCAGCCAAGGTCAACCCACCGCAGACATGCAGCCCTGACAGCTTCCAGCACATGGCTCGGATAGGTCAGAAACAGTCTGAATCGTGCCTCCACTGAAGACCGATGATAGGCAGGAATTAGTTGTAAGTAAAAGGTTGGGCTCATTCTCTTCTCTGGACTGGCTTTTGGTACTCTTAGGCAAAGCTGCTCCCTCTTACCTTGGCCTTTAGGACAAGGGGTTTGCATTTTTTTTGGTGACTGCTTAGAATTTCTCATGTGCAATCGTGTGTTATGCCAAATTTAGCTAGGGACCCACTCTACCCTCTCTGTCTACTCTTCCCTGTCTCCTCTTGCCTCTTGATTGTTAGGGAGTGGGGAGGTTTTCTCAGTTTTTCTGCCTCTTTTAACACTGTTTCCTTCCATCTCTCACTCGACTCAGTTTTTCTTGTAAGGCCACCTGCTAAGAAGGAGTCAGGTACCATTTACCTTATCTGCATATATTTCCAGCTGATATCACTCTACCTTTTAAAGTGACAAAAGAAAATAAATTTCAATAATTTGAATTTTGAGTAAGTAATAAAGGTTGGAGGGATCCCGTATTGTTGTAGCCTTCTGAAAACACACAGAGCCATTGGCCTTCAGGAGCCCACGGGGTGAGTTTCCAGCACCAGGGATTCACCATCTGGGTCACAAGTGTGCAAGTCCCACAGAAGTACCAGCTGAAGATCTCAAGTCTTTTAGCAGGCATCACTGTTTAATTCATGCAAACTGGAAGCAAAAGTGACAATAGCCAAAGAGAAATGTATTTGTCCCTCCTGCTTCCCTTCACTGGGAAGTTCATATGGTTTTCCTGTCTTGTGACATTATTTTGTGTTCCTGTGGATGGCTGCGTAACCAACAGCCTGACAGCCAGGGGCGGTGGGAACAGAGACACTTGAAGCCCTGTGACTGGGAGGCTCTGGAACAAGGGATACAAATCAATCAATGAAAAATTTAGCAGAAACACGGTATTTTTATTCTGTTCAGTAAAGCAAATTATATCCCTCTCAAAATTCTTTTAAGAAATCAAATATTATTTTTTTAATGGAAATTTTATGTGGATTTGTGTGTGTGAGTGCATGAGCTGTATGACCTGCTTTTTCTTTCAAAATTTGGTGTGGAAAATTCCTGAGCTGCAGGTACTTTTCTGCCTTTGAGTCAGAGTATCCACTGAGATGGAATATTCATTTCATTAGGCTCATCAGTGTTAATGCTGTTCAGCTTCATTTAATGAAAACAGTAAATTAGTATGTGCAGTAGTTCTCTTTCACTAACTAATTGATATATGATGAAAGTTCCCGTGTTACCAGCTAGTACATCTTCAAGGAGAGCAACTAGAAACAGTGGCTTAAGGGTTTTTAATAACAGTTATAGCCAATATATGCTATTTAAGAGATAAAAGCAAAAAAAAATAAAATTGATATTGCCCGATAACAGTCTTGTCCAATTTGTTTTCTACCCTAGGAATTTGAGTGGCTATTGTTCTTATGCAGGAGTGGTCTTTGAATACGTGTTTCAGCAGCATTATGTACTTTAGTATAAGGGTCATCATTCTGAAATCTGCTGTTAGTCATTTTTTTTTAGTGGACTTTTAACTTTTGATCATGTGCTTGCACATAATTGAAGAAGTGCTTATACAACTGTCTCTGCTGATTGCGAGGCAGGGAAGACTTGAATTACTAGCTGTTTTCCAGGAAGTCAAAATGGAGGACAGCAGATGCTCATCTGATGTTAACCAGTTGCTCTGTATAAAATTGAATTAACTATGCTGATTTGCATCAAAGGATGGGAAAGAAACCTGGCGAGGAAGCACTGAAAGACACTTCTGTCAGGCACCACAGGACTCCAGAAGCCCAGGAGATTTTATCAGGCCACAGCCAAACACCTCTTTCCAAAGCAAACTTTGAATCACCAGTGAGGGAAATAAGGAAAATTCATATACGTCATCGGTATTGGGTCGTGGATGACTTCAGTCTTCCTAAAAAAATCGGCTGCTGACTTCTCCTTCTGTAGTTACAGATGCCTACAAAACCTTCAGAGGGAAAAATCAGAGAGAGATGAAAAATGCAAAAGGAACTGAAAATAATCCATTCTGCTGGAGGAAGTATGGAAAAGACTCTAAATATGAGCTTGCACATCTCCCAGGGCATCATGTTTTAAAAAGGGAATGGGTCAATGTGAAGAGAAAGCAGCTTTAGTGACTTTGTAGCCAAACTGATCTGCTTGAATTGCAAGAAATCTCTGACCAGACCTTGCAACATGCGAGGCACCCTAACACCATGCAAACTGTACAAGGCACCAAGTTGCTTAAAAGTCCCGTTTCCCATGGCGAGTAGGTCTGCAGGGGTGAGATGCTGCTCATCTGCAAGCGATGATAAGCCAGGGCTCATAACAATTCTGTTTGCCGAGTTCATGTGTGGCAGGAAACATATTGCTTTTCCAAGTCAAACGCGTCGCTGGCTTCATCCTGGTGCCTGTCAGCAGCTGCTCAGATTTGTACAGAGCCAAACCACAGGGCCCTCGCAAGCGAGGTTTTTTTCTTGGCAGGAAAACACAGGGATGCTCGGCCAGGTGACCTGAGGACTGCTGCGCTCGCTGCCTTTGTCTGAGTTGGGCTGGATGGCCACAGCGCTGTGCAGAAATAGGCCTTGCAGCCACTTCAGAAACCAAACAATGCGGTAGGTAGTTTTCATCTAGCTAGAAGTGAACTGTACAAATTCAGATTTTTTGTTTTATTAACCCAAACTTGATTTCTCCTAATTATTTTTTAACAAGTATCTCAGTGTTGTTACACTCCACATGGACAAGCTAAAAATCCTGTCCCATAGACAGATGGAGCAAATGAAGGAGAAAGTATTATAAATGCAAACAAAATTATTTAACTGGAGGCTTGCTTATGGTTTTAGGTTCTTTATAGAATCTTAGAATCGTTATGGTTGGAAGAGACCTTATTTTCTAGTCTGTGAAGTGTCTTTCTCTTATATGTGATAGCTCTTACAATCAGGCAGTGGTCTCCTATTGCATTTCTTACTTCTTTATCATATATTTTTCAACTAAATGTTGTGTATTTTTGAACTAAATGTAATAAGATTATATATTAAAAAAATGAGTCTATGGAAGTATCTCTGAACTTTTTGCGTATATTTTAAATCTTATCATGAGGAGTATAATCTATCATTTCCTGCCAAGGTGGAATGTGGGGCGGTACAGTCTCTGCCCCTACTTTGCAGATATAGTTAATTTTTCTCTTTATTTTTGATCATTCCAGAAGAATTTTATATTGTGGAGGACTATTTTGATTCCAATTTAAGATGTAGACTTTTTGAGTACTGCATTGTGTTCATCTGTATCATTTATATTCATTGAGAGATAAATTGGGTATCATCTGAGCGATGCTTCCCATTGCTGAAGTTCAAAAGGTCTGTTTGTGAAGACTGATAAAAATGGCAAAGCACAGGCTGCTTCAGCTCATATACTGGCTCCTCTCCACAAACTTCGTGTTGAATTACCACTCAGCAAGAAACCACAGCGATGATATTGTAAAAGATTCATATTGTTCTGTATTTTTGGAAGAGATCAATGATGTGGATGTAAAGGATATGAAGGAAGACACTTTGTTATCTATGTCCTCCTTTAAACATTATGCCAGGTGATAAGTTTTCCTTTTATTTCTGTCAGCAAAACTCTACTGCTCGTCTAATGGTTTGCACTGTGTTTTTTCACTTGCAATTAAAATCTCTCAACGTGTTAGACTGGCAGCAGCATTTCAGTTTATTTAGCTGACTTTTTACAGAACTGCTATGTCAGTTGCCATACAACTGCCAGGGCAAAATAAAATATAAGTTTACCTTCTTATTTTTCTAGGCATTGTGTTTAAAGTTAGCAAAGGCTTAACAGATTCCCCAAAGCCTTCCTGGATGAGATGGAAACTCTGGGATTTAGAGCTTCCCCGGAGTGATTTTGAGGGTTCCATCCCTACCCTGTGCAGACTCCTGGCCCCAGCCTGCATCGGCCATGCCATGGTTTTGAACAAAAGGATCAACTAATTTTCTGTTGCCCTGGGCCCAGTGAGGCAGCGTGTTACCGATGCTGCAGCTCACTAGTGGAGTAGTGCTAAACACGACCTTGCCTTTCACTGTTTTTCTTAGCTCACAAGTGGTGTTATAAAACATGGGATTCCCAGTTGTAAATGAACTGCAACAAGGTCCTGCTAGAGGAAAAACATAGTTCCAAGTGCCTCCCCCCTTTCCTCCTCCTTGTCCTGGGACATATTGCTGAGTTATGCAATATCTTGTGTACTCTTACATCATGTTTAAAGGTATTAGGTAATTTAAGAACTGAGTAAAAGAATTGATAATTGTCTAATGGAGGAGAAAACAGGCTCTTAAAACTTTTCTTCTTCTCTTGCTGTTCATTTTGGCAAGAAGACTAGGGAGCCCATGCCCTAGCAGTATAATGATGGGAATGCTGCTCTAAAGAATTATCCTCTGGATTTATTATATAAATGACCTTTTCTGGTTTGTTCTGGGTTGTTTTTTTTTTTGTAGGGGAGAGAGCACTGATTTGCTTTTTGTCCCTGGTTAACGGCCTATTGCTTATGTCTGTTTCAATCCACTTCCATGACTTGGGTTTTTTGGCTGTGGCCTTCCTGCACTTGCACATTAGCAACATTGTGTTTTGAGGTGAGATGTAGAACAGAAGCTTGGGTCATCTTTAGTCACTCTTTTTGCTAAATTTCATTGTGGTACCCCAGTATGTAAAGAGGTTATAATTGTATTCCTGCTCTGGTCTTATTTAGTTAAAGTGACATTTGCTGTTGGGTACTGGACTTGGTGCACCATTGGTCTGACTTGGTGCAGTCACTCTTGTGTTTCTATTGGAAAGTAAGGGTAAAAGTGTGAACTCGCCTTTTTTAAAATTTTTGTTGTTTTTCACTAGCTCTTGAAATCACAAAGCATTAGACTGAGCAGAGGAACCAGGCAAATTATCAGAAGTTGGTTGGGATCCAACAGTCTCTTACTGGTCATCCTGTGTTTTAGATGCTGAAAAAAGACCCAAACATACCCGGTTCCTCTTCCTAGTAGGCTGCATGAAGATGTCCTTTCACCCTTTAGACCCCCAATCTGCCTCTCATCTCTCAAAGGGAGCCAGGGGAATTGCCATTTAGTTCTTCCAAAAGATTTAAAGGAGTCGAGAACTGCTTTCCACTAAAAAGACCAGGGGGATGTCAGATAGCCTGCTTCTCCAACATTTTCCAGATTGATAGGGTCACTCTACAACTTTAGAAAATGGTATTACTACTCAAATTAATGATAGAGTGAGTGTACTTAAAAGCTTGGGATTGTCAGTGCCTGTAATATCAAGGGGGAAAAAACAAATGGTAAACAGCCTGTGTGATTTGACTAAGCTCAGATTCTGGAGGTATGTTCAACTTCAAATCAAAATAACTTCTCTTCCCTAAGAATGTACTGTTTAGGGTACAAAACCTTGCTGTTTGCAGATTCTAGCAGAAAGGGAGAAAAAAAATGTGGTATCCTTCAGCTTTAATATTTCCCCAGGACCTCATGGAACAGGTCTGCTCCTGAGATCACAGCAGTACTGGCTCCCGAGGAGAGTGCCCATTTCCACCTCTGCCTGTTCTAACCTTGCCTCTCGTGGGGAGAGAAAGCAAAACCTCTCCACCCGTGTGGTTCACTGAAGTTTCCTGCAACTCTTTAAATTTTTTTTTTTGCCTATATTGACTACTGATGCAGAGCATCCCAGCAGTCTGCTGAGATCAAAAGCCACCACCATTTTCCAAAGAGCCCACCTCAGCAAAAGCAGGTCTTCACCAGGTAGTTGGGAGCAAGATGCTTAAAAATGGTTTCATGGCAAAGCTAACCAGCAGTCATTAACTGTGTACACACAAACATACTTTCTGTCTGAATAATTCAAATTGGAAGAAGAAGACAAGGCATCATACCCACTCCAGGGCTGTGATTACAACTAGAAACTGCATATAGAGGAGCTGATATAAAACTACCCGGTAAGTATTAGATCAGGCTGAAGGCTGACCTTTAATACTACTTGGCAAAGCTCAAAGAGAAGTCAGTCGGAGCCGAGGAGGGTAGCCATGGTCATCCACCCGTCGTCTTGACTCCCTCTGTCTGGGGAAACCCCTAGCACATTTCCAGGTGGACAGTCAGGAGTGGTTTGGTTTGTAAGGCATGAACAAAACACAGCCGCTTTATTTGCCCTGCTTTTGGCAATAAGCAGCCCTTGAGGTACAACTTCATGTCCCAGATCACTGCTCTCTGACAAGAGGGTGCCCAGAGCTGGCCCCTCCTTGTCAAGAGACTCAAGCTGTCAGCTGGGAGTCTGAGCTGTGAGGCGGACACCCTGCAGACAGCCCGCGTTTGCAGATCCCTTATTGCCTGAGCATCCCCTCTTCTGAGAACACCCAGGTGCCTTTCTGACAAAGTCTTTTTTGTTTACTATTAGAACTGCTTTCAGACAACCTTTAATAATAAAGCCATGAGGTAGAACTCTCTTATTTTTTTGCCTTTTTACTAAGTTATGTTTATGTATGAAGCAAATTATAATATTCAATAACTTTACAATCCTATGAGTTTTTATAAATATTTAAATCTGTTGCACTCTGTTTGAAATTTCCCATACATTAGAAATGCAAGAGACTGTAAATTAAATTTATATTGCATGTTTGAATATTGGATGTCAGTATACTCTAAAGTTATTTGGACTAAAGCAAGTGAAATAACCTACCTAATACAAATGCAGGGATTTGCCTTGACATAGTTTCTTGATTCATTGGCAGTTTATACAAGTACAGGAAAAAGATGACACACTTTTCAAATTGCTCACGAAAGTTAACATTCAGGTCAAAATTGTAATTTGCAAAGCTAAATACACTGATGGCAAGCGTGGAACAGTATCAGATTTTGAGGCTATTTCTTTTCTTTTTTCCTCCTTTGGCTTCTGTTGCTTATTTCCTTGCATTATGGATCTCTTTTCTCTGTATCTTGTCATGTAACCGAGTCGCATAGGTACTGGGAATACAGCATGTGTTTATTTCCATCCAGACTCTCCCTCATACAAATCGTATTTCATTTACTTCAATTTTCTGTCCTTGGAAATAGAAACTAAAAGATCCCCTGAACAGTCTTCAAGAAATGTCCCTGCTACTACTGTCTCACATTAACGAAAATTGTAGTCATTACAAATAACAGAAAAGAGAAACAAAGCAAAAGCACAATTTGTGGTGTTTAAACTATGTCCTTCATTTCCCTTCTGTTTCTTACTTATTTTAAGACTGTCCTCGCAATAATACTGGTAAGTATTTTCAAATATAGCATGCAAAAAGTATTGCTCAGCCTTTCCAGTTATGCATGTTCTTCAGTTTTTTCTCGTCAGGTCCTCACAATCAGCAGTCAGGTAGGAAACTGGCAGTTTTGTTTCTTTGTTATTGTTGCTACCTATTTCTTTTAAACAAAATGAATTTGCTTGGCCAAGAGATGTGCAGGATGGAGGACTCATAATAACCAGAGCTGTAATCAAGGATTCTGAAAAAAAGACTAGGAATGTAGAAAATTTATGTGGGTTTATCCTGATTTCAGCTGGGATAGAATTGATTTTCTTCCTAGTAACTGGTACAGTGCTGTGTTTTTTGATTTAGTGTGAGAATAGTGTCGATAACACACCGATGTTTTAGTTGTCGCTAAGCAGTGCTTACCCTCAGTCAAGGACTTTGCAGTTCCCCAGGCTCTGCCAGCGAGGAGGGGCACGAGGAGCTGGGAGGGAGCACGGCCAGGGGAGCTGACCCCAACCACCCAAAGGGATATTCCATACCATAGAGCGTCATGGCCAGTATAGAAACTGGGGGGAGTTGGCTGGGAGGGGCTGATCTCCGCTCAGGGATGGGCTGGACATCGGTCAGCGGGTGGTGAGAAACTCTAATGTGCATCGCTTGTCTGTCTTGGGTTTTACTCTTCTCTCTCTCTTTGTTATCTCGCTTTTCATTAATATTATTATTATATTTTACTTTATTTAAGTTATTAAACTGTTCTTATATCAACCTATAGGTCTTACCTTTTTTCCTATTCTCCTCCCCATCCCACCAGGTGTGGGGAGGAATGAATGAGCAGCTGTGTCGTGCTTAGTTGCTCGCTGGGGTTCAACCATGCCAAAGTTCAAGCTTTTAAGCAGCCATTAGTCTGGTTTAGCTTCCTCACTGCAGAAGTCAGAGCATTTCACGCACTGTGCCTCATACTGACCCACACATTTTTAGTTGGATTTAAAGCAGTCTTTCAGAAGGCATCCAATCCTGACATGGAGGCATCGAGAGATGGAGAAGCTACTTGTTCTGTGAGTTACCCTTTCTGCTCCAAAATGTACAAAGAATTTCGGTTGAAGTTTGTCTAGTTTGGATATTGTGTTTTTTTTTCCTCTCCTCTCCTCTCCTCTCCTCTCCTCTCCTCTCCTCTCCTCTCCTCAGCATCTTTAATATAATATTATTTTATTTCTGTGATGGTAATCAATTTGTCTATCATCCTTCTCTGTTACAGACTGAACAGACTGCCGTCTGAAGCATGGCCAAGGGTGTGAAATTCTTCACCAGAAGAGTTGTCAGGCACTGGAAGAGGCTGCCCAGGGAAGTGGTGGAGTCACCATCCCTGGAGGTGTTTAAAAGACATGTAGGTGTGGTGAGTAGAGACATGGTTTAGTGGTGGACTTGGCCATGCTAGGTTAACGGTTGGACTTGATGATCTTAAAGATCCTTTCTAACCTAAACGATTCTATCATTCTATGAAATGCAGAGTGTGAAGCTGACACAAAGGTATTCAGCACCAAGCAGGCCAGTGGAAATAAAGTGACAGCCACGTAGTGCGAGGGTGCCTTGCAGGGAGTGGAGAGAAGAGGTCACAAAACCCGGACTGGTTATTCACAGGTTTTGGGAAAGAGAAAATCAACTGACTGTATCCCTGCAAGGCACGTGTGCGGTGTTTGGTTCACAGCTCTTTCACTGAAGAAGAGGCAAGAAGAGTAGCTTGGAGGTGATGCCCAAAGTTATGGATTAATTAGCCCTGGATGGAAATCCTTGTGGTAGTTGCCAAGTACCTTAGTTCTTGCTTTACTACATTGGTAAGTAATGGGAAAACAGAATAGACAAAATGGGAGTAATTAAGATAAATGTTGGAGAATTTAGTAGAAAAGTACTGTGTATTTCAGAAGCACAGTTGCTGCTACCTAACAGGCACTAATAATTATTTATGATTGTGAGAGCCTAAAAGTGATCCTTAATCGCCTGTCCTGTAAGAACACTGATGGCCATTAAAGAAATGACCCCGGTTAGTAAGGGAAACACCACGTCCAAAAATCAGCAGAGTCAAAAATAGAATTTAAATTTACTTGGCTATCAGTAGCATGACTGGAAAAAGGTAGTTAAGTATGAGTTATGGCTCCATTCCACGTACTACAGCCTGTAGCAGTGGGTATTTCGATATACTTCACTAGGAAGAAAATAAAATGGATTCTGTGAAAATACCTGAGGTGTTTTGAAGATACTGGAATCCAAGGAAATATATTTTATGGCAGGCATCCCTATAATACAGAGAAGTAGGGGACATGTAAGTACATAACGAATATAGAAGAGGCTTGGGAAAATAAGTGCGCATGAATTTAAGCAAACCGTGTGCCTTGAAATGTAAAACAACTGAAGTATATTTCTTCAGTACAGCAGTGAGTAGTAGCACACATTTTTTAGCTGCAGAGTAACTGAACTCCCTGTCACGTTAAATGCAAAACCCCTGAAGGAATAAAATGGTTTGATTGAAAAGAAATGGGGCCTTCACACAGTGGAGTCAAGCCCATTAACAACCAGTTTGCTCTTAAATTTCCTTGTAGGGGGGCTGCGGAGGAGTCCGTGCTGCCCCAGCAGGCAGCGGCCAGAGAGGATGAGGAGGGTGGTGGATGGGGTGGGAGGGGAGGAGGTGCCATGGGGGTGGCAAGGGAAAGGCTGCAACGTGGAGGTGTCACCTCACACTCCGAAGTCACCGATGGCACCACGGCTTGCTGCTGCTGTGACAGACAACACCAGCAGCATGGGAGAATAAACTGGTTTTAAGCACAAGTGTGGTAGGTCCAAGGCTACCTGGAAAAAAAAAATTCTTCTTTCTTGGGGCTCTTTTGCTTCTACTGCACTAGGTACCTCCCTGCTTGGCTTGAGTCTCAAACCAGCCCCATTAAAGGGTGTTTCTACTTACCGATACAAACTTTAGTGTAGCACTCCATAGGCAAACAGTAGAAGAGAGTCCTTCCTGATGAAGCAGCCTGAACACCATAATGATATCGGACAAATAAATGCACTAAACAGAGGCAGGTATTTCTTTAGCATCCAAAATTAATCAGGTTGTTGAACGTGAAGCAAGAGCAAGGCAAAGCATGGCAAGGCTGTGGGCAGTTATTCAGCTCTTGTGCAGCGCTCTAGGGACTTGTAACTCCTGGAAGTTACAGAGAAGAGCGCTCGTCATCAGCTGTTCTCCCAGCTAAATCCATAATAGCATTAACTGAGCTGTGCATCGCTGGACACTGATTATGTGCTTTTTGTCCTAGGAGAGTGCAACATTTTAAAAGCTGTGTGTTGTTCTCAGGGAGAGAATTCCTCAGGCAACCACTTGGTACCTTTACCCATCTCTTTCTCCTCTAAACTCGAGCAGCTTCAATGACAGTTGTCATTGCTGTTGTTTCCATGAGGGAGCTCCTATTACTGCTCTGGGGAGCAGGAATATCACCTTGTTGATGCTGTAGGAAATAATGCTGCTACACTGTTGTTACAAGCTCCGTGTGAACTCTTACAGGAGGAAAATGTCATTTTATTTTAAAAGAAATTGTATTTCACTTACATTCTCCTGCCTTGCTTCTCATAAGCACCAGGACAGATGTCTGCAGGTGGAAATCAACTCCAGGTCCTCGCCATGCTGCCCGGGCTGGGGAGGGTGGCTGAGCTTGAAAGTGTCCTTTGTGCCCTTTAGGAGCTGCTGATGGTTTTTACCTCTCCATCCCATCCCACCGCTGTGAGTCCATAGGATTTCCTTACCATCCTTTCTCACTTTCTCTGAGCAGCCAAGGGCTCCAGCCTGCTCTTTGTCTTCCCACCCTGATGGCAACCCTTACTGGTTTGAGTGTTTTCGTTTGGGTGTAGGAATTCTAGTTGTCCTGAGAAACTGCAAATAGCTGTGCTGAGACCTCCACGACCTGCTAATCTGGGTGCTACCAACACGCACTGCTCTTACGGCCCTTCTTCTGTTCCTTCTGGTTCCTTCTGTCCTTCTGGTTCCTTCCCACATCCAGACCTCCCCACATAGTCTCTGTTCATGCCAATCTTAATGTTTCTGTTACAGTTCTCTAAAATACTCAACAAAGCTGTTCAATGACCCATGTCCTCACTGATACTACCCAGCTTTTTATGAAGTGAAATGAAAGCTCAGATCCAATCTTACCCATCCTTGCGTTTCCTAATAATTCAGAATATATCATTCAGCATCTGCCTTTGCAAAACAATTCAAGTTGTTAACAATTTGAAATGAAGAATACCTCAGGAAAAATATTAAGCTGCAATGAATATATATAGCGAGAGGAAGCAGAAAACATCTGGGTTCGATGAACTACTTCATTTACATCTTTGTTCAGTTTCATGTTACAGCGATTCTGTAAAATAGCTTCAGTTTGATATTTTCCATGATTATTCTTACCCCACACAGATGGACGTGTCTCCGCAGGGTTTTTAGAGCTGTTTGCTTTTGTTGTTGTTAATTTTGAAACAGAGCTTAACTTGGTTTTCTCTAAGTTTTCTCAGCCAGAAAAAAATGCACTGCAGTGCATTACTGGTACCATGTTGAGCTATCCAAACAGAACTCAAAGAGCAGAAGCTGCAGCCTGGCTCATTAGGGATTTTTATGTAAATATAATGTTGATACAAAAAGGAAAATGAACTCAAACTTTCAAGGGTCCATGAGTTAAACAGAGTAGATTCACTAGTTTAGCAATATTAAAATCTGGTTAGTAAAAAAGTATTCATATGGAGTGTTTTAGTTTTAACCGATGTCATTCCCGTATACATTTACATACTTACAGCTACTCTGCCAGTATTTCTTTCTGCCATGTTCCTGTGCTATAACAGAAAATGGTTTTTGAAATGTAATACCATACAGCCTCTATGGCCAGAGCTGAATCTTCTCTCAGTAGTACTTTAAGATGTTTGACGTTAATTTAGGATGTAGTGTCATTTCCCAGGAGTTATGAGTTAATTCTGAAAAAAATTAAATGACCTTCAGATACATGTTGTATAAATGGTTCTCACTCATCCGTATTAAAAACAAGGCTTTTAAAAGAGGCTCCTTGTAGCTCATATCTGCAAGTGGGATCCCAGGGAAAAAGAATTGCATTGAAAATTGCAGTTTCTGAACTGGAGGCAAAATTTTAAAAATGTCTACCTCTTTAAAACAAATCATCTTGCATTTGAAATTTATTTTCACCTTCCCAGGCAGCTACCTTTGTCAGTGTTTCAGGAAGCAAAATAACGTATATGAACCAAAAGGCACTGGATAATCGAGACCTCCCATAAAGACAAACTACTGTGTATGTAAACATCTCAGCAGTGTCAATATAAGTGAAAATGTGCTGAAAAGCATTTTTTATTGCACACCAGACAGTCTCAGATAATTGTTTTCCATGAATTCATTAGGAAAAATGTTATTCCATTTCATGTGATTTAAACATCCACTTTATTTTTTGTTAAAAAAAGTTTTTGCAGTGCTTTAATGCTCTTCCAGGTACTCTTGGAGAAGAACTGTCTTCAAGTTCTTTAAAAAATCTAGACCACCTCAGAAGACTGCCTGAGTTTAAAACATATTCTCATTTTATAATGAGAGTAAATACACATTTTCCTTTAGAAGAAGGAACTGCAATTAGCAAATTCCTGTTTTCTGGATGAAAGTAAATGGATAGTATCTGTTTGGATGTATAGGTCCATCACCTGTTTGATATGAAAACTCTTGTTTGGTTGGGTCATTTTCCTTTTTCTACTTCTGAAGACTCTGGGCCAGACTCTTTGCTCCCTGAAACATGTGCCTCTGACTTTTTTTTTCCTCTTTTTCCAGGAGGCAAAGACAGCATTTTAAGTCCCATGTGAGAATTTATCACACTTTTAGAATAGTTTTCTAGATTTTAGTCCATCCATGCTCCCCAGCAGCTCTGTCTGGCAGCTTGTGAGTTTGAAGGTGCACATTTGCACGATGTGAGTCATACAGGGAAATTAGGTGTGTAAAGTAGAAAGCGTCTGTGTGTAGGCTATTTGGTGCATATCCCAGAATTGCGTGCCAGGGCTGAGGACAGACTAACAACATGCCTTGCTGCAGGACCAGGAGCTGGATGTGATCAGTTGTCCCCAGATGTCCCATCCCAGGAGCGGTCCCCCCAGGCTGAGTCTGCGGTCCCTGCCTCTGTCTGTCTGCTCCCAGGTACACTCTCAGTCACAACAACATTGTCCCCAAAGCAAGTATTCTAAACCTAGGAAGTTCAGAGTTAAGTTTAAACTTAAAAGAAAGAATTTAAAAGGGGAAATCCGACAATATGAAAAAGATCTGAAATTATATTGGGTATCATATTGATACTGCCCTGTGTCTGTGGATAACTAAACCATATCTTTCAATTGTACTATTTATTTTATAATTTTTTAACATAATTCTTATCCAGGAATTCACTTTACGTTGATATTTTTTGGCCCTATATTTACACTTGCCATTTGTAAACTTTACATAATTTGAGTCTGTTTTTTACTGCATGAGCCAAATTCCATATTGTCAGTCAAAGATAAATTGAATAGAAGAAACAATGCACAGTGAATTTTTCATTCTTCTGAATAAAAGTTTAATAACCAGGTTGTTAACTGTGTTGTTCAAACACTGCACAATCTACTTTAATATTAAAGTTTTTATTCTGCTAACACTATTTTTCTATATTGAGGTAATTCTCATTAAAGACTTGACAACTCTTTGTTAGATAGTCAGTTTCCAATAAGTGTGCTTTAAAGGCTGTAATAATGGTAACGGTTTCATATATATATTTACTGCCAGTGTATAAGAAAGATTTTTTTTTTAAATGAGAAGTTCTTATCCACTGGAATGATACAATGAAGTCTGATAGCACCCTGAGGAATTCCTCTTTTAGTATGCTGGAATGTAATGGAAAATCTTTTGTCAGCCTTTAGCTGAGACATATTACTATGCACTATAATGATAATCATTTGCTGATTTGTTCATTGATTTTAAAGCTACATGTTCCTATTGCCTTCTTGCAGTATTTTCAATTTGGGAAAGTAGATTAAAGGCAAAAAAAACAGAGATATCCACTTACATCGGCTGTGTCTAGATATTTCTGGTTGATCCATTGACTCTAGCTCTCTGTGTAGGTTTTACCATGAGACCCATCAGCTGCCTTGCAAATTCCTAACAACCAAAGTAACAATAGCCGTGCATCGCCCCTGCAGTACTAACCGTCCTGGGAGCAGCAATGCACAAAGGTAGAAATAGTGCAGGGAACGTTGACTTTCATCTGAGAAGAGCCAAGCAAAGACTTACAGATAAAACACTTGCATGGAAATAGTATTTTTGATGACCTCTTTGTGGCTTGAGTATAATGGTGCTTGGAAACTCTGGGCTATGCTAGATTTAGGATCCTAGCTCTAAACGAAATAGACCACTGAGAATATATAACATTATACTTGCTAGTGGCTTAAAGTCTGCATTGTACATTCCTTTTTTCAGTTCCTAGTCGGACTGTACCTTGTACTTTTAGAAGGTATCAATTTTGCAGAGGCTTCACCCTTTCCTCATCATAAATACTATTCCTTGGATAGAAATTTCAGAAGTGTCAAAACATCCATGGAAATATTAGGAAGAACTTCTTCACTGTTAGAGTCGTTAAGCATTGGAACGGGCTCCCCAGGGAGGTGGTGGAGTCACCATCCCTGGAGGTGTTCAAAAGACGTTTAGATGTGGATCTTCAAGACATGGTTTAGTGGGTTTAGCGGGCATGGTGGCATTGGGTATACGGTTGGACTTGATGATCTTTGAGGTCTCTTCCAACCATAATGATTCTATGATTCTATGATCAGTTTTTCCACTTGTACAAAGTAATGATGTGTACAGCCATGGACCCTGCTCAATGCAATATTTACTTGATCTGTGTGACTTCCAGGTTTGCAAAATCTCCATTGTTTTCTAGTCCATGTGATTGTGAGAACTGTCTTGCAAGAGTGGATTAAGCATTACTGATTCTATCTGTAAACAAGCCAAAACAACACTCTGAGCTCATTAATCCATATAAAGTGCTAATACTGCAGTATTGTCAATGAGACACTGCTCTAGTCAGGAGTCGAAGTTAAGCCATCTCAGTACTCCAAGGATTTTGCCTGAGGCACAGCTACAAATATCCTGCACAAGATTTACTACACAATTATACAGCACAAGGGTCTAAGAGGAAAAATACTTCTGAATACAACAGGATCATTTAGGGTGGTGGATGGCCCAGAAATTTTGGGGGAAATGGCAAAAAATTCATGTTCTCTCATTGACAGCACTGGCTTAAGTTCTCTTGTCTGTCAATGGAAGGCAAATAGACCTTGGCAGAAAAAATGGGCTGCAGTGTTTTGGTTTGTTCACAAGCAGAAAACACAGATAGCATCCAAACTTCCCATGCATGCAATTTAGAGGTTTCTGTACCAGCGCATGTAGGACACTCAGGGTTTTCCAGGTTCCCAAGGATGGAACAGTAGTTTTTCCAGAATTATTTATTGAAAAAAATTCCCTCACTAAAGATAAGAGGATGTCTAAGGGCTCATTGAGATTGAAAGCTCAAAATTCAGGAGAGCTTTATGCATTCTGCAGCTTTTCACTACCAGTGCTTGTGACTTGGGCTAAGGAATCACTAGCTTCAGAAATGTGACTGCCCATGCCATTTCTTTGTTTGGGGAAGATTCAGGGGTTTTTCTTTCTCTTTTTTATTGCTTTAGATGGTACAGGACAGTGGCACAAAGCGTAATCACAATTTATATAAACCTAACAGGTATAGATTGTGTCAGGGCAAAGGCCCATCCCGTTCGCTAGCCTGCCTTTTGGGAGTGCCCAGCAGCAGTTGCCTGGGGAGTGAATGTGAGCACCACAGGTTGTCTCAGTCCCTGTTTTAGGGACCTGTGACTAGTGACTTCGCACTTGTATGCCAGAGCATGCAAAGACCACAGAAAATGGAGGGGGAGAGGAAAATACTTGTTCAAAGACACTGAGTTTGGTTTCTTGGTGTAATTTGGGACAAAAACTCCTCTTTATCTGGCACTTTGATTAGAATCACCTGTTTTCAGCTACTTCTGACTAATGACAAACACTTGAATTGAAATCTTCTTTTCTGGGTTTCTGCCTAGCACAGAGGGGAAGGAAGACCTCCCTCGATCGGTTGGTGATACTCTTCCTAATGCAAGACAGACTCTTCCTGAATGAAGACAGCAACGAGATCTGCCTCCTCCTTAGCCTTCTCTTCTGCAGACTAAACCAACCCAGCTACCTCAGCCTCTCCTGACATATCATGTGCTCCAGTCCCTAATCATTTTAGCAGCCCTTCACTAGCCTCACTCTGTTTGCCAGTCTCCCTCTTGTTCTGGAGGGCCTGAACCAGGACACAATACTCCAAATGTGGCTTCGCAACTGCCGAATTGATGGCAGTAACCTTTTCCCTCAACCTGCTGACTGTGCTCTTGCTAACGCAACCCAGTATGTGGCTGACCTTCATTGCTGCAAGGGCACGCTGCTGACTCACGTACGGGTCCAGGACCCCCAGGACCTTCTCGGCAGGTAGCTTTCCAGGCAGCCATTGCCCAGCCTGTGCCATAATGGCCATGCAGAGTGGTAAAGAATCAACCTCAAAGGCAGAGGAAGTAAAAGCCGGACACCAGGAAAGCTGGAACAAGGATTCTGAGGGAGAAGTAATCATGCTGGCATCTGTGAAAGGCTGATCCGTGAGTGTATATCTGCAAGGCTGTGATGGGTATCAGGAGAACAGCGGCTAAACAGCAATTAAATGAGTAGGGTGTTGGCTTGCAGTCTTTCACTGCATGAATGAGGTCTTTGGGTGTATGAAATGAGAGGTAAATAGCTGAGATGTAGGACCACTATCCCTTGTCTTGCAGGGCATGGAAGATACACTAAATAGACAGAGAAAATGGGAGGATGGTGCCATGGTTAAAGCAGTTCTGTTCTGGAGTATTTACTGTCCATGCCTGTAAACACAGTTCCCGAGAGTTATCAGGAGTAAATAACATAAATCTTTTAGCATGTACTTGTCTTAAGTCCTTGGTTAAAACTCGTGGTGTCATTTGCAGAAGTTCTGGGAACTTGAATCAGCTGAGACCCACCAGACCCAGGTAACTTGCTTTGAACAAAGGAGATTTTATTTAATGAGGTCTCTGAAAGATGACATTACAATGAACCCAATGAACCCACAACTAGAGGATATATTGTTATTTTTAAAAGTCTTTGTGCCTTGTTTCTGGTTTTTCTGCTAGGTTGTGCTAATGCCAGAGACTGCTGAGAGGCCTGACTGCAACTTGTGAAGCCCTCAGACACTGGAACAAGCACCACAGAAAAGCTCTTGAGGAAAATAACTCTGCCTTCAGAGAAAGGTTTGGATACTGTATGAAATACATGGTGAGAAGACACTATAAAATACTGAAATTCTGTATATGAAGCAAACAAAAATCATGTCTTGTGCTGAAGTGGGAAGGGGTCCCCTGTAAAGAAAAAGACAGCCTTAATCTTGGTGTTTTCTGTCTATTGAACACTTATCAGTCTTTATAGCATTCTTTTAACTTTAAGAGTGTTTTTTTTCTTCTCATTTAGTAATATCTAAAGTGCAGTTATTTAAAGAAGTTTGAATGAGGTTGTACCTAAAGGTCAACCAATATCAACTAATAAAACTGTGCAGAATATAAAATATTCCCTTTTTTTAATCATCTTTTATTTACGGTATTTCTCAGAACCCACAATGAATTAGTGATATTGAAATACTCTTGCAGGATAGTTATTCAAAGCAGAATAAAATATATAATGGTACAACTGGAGTTGGAAAAATCAACCAAAGGCTAGAGCCACCAGACTATTTCAGCAGATATAATTCTAAGTGTGAAATCTGAGTCCTCAGTATTGACATTAAGCTGTTCTTTTGTGCTCTGAATGTGCCTAAAATCTCATGTGAAATCTTAATTGCCCCAGGTCTGTCTCAACGCACTCAAAAGCACCTTTGCCCAGCTGGTGTTGACTGTGGCCTGACATCTAGCTTATATACTCCTTTAAAGGAGTATAGAAACCAAGGACTCTTCCAGCCATGTGCTTTACTCCAGCTGGTGTTCCCTAGCTACCCCAAAACCCCACAAAGGGAGATACAATGGGAAACAGAAGATGCCTTGCAGTCCCCGTTTCCCCAATCTGTTTTACCAAGAACTGTCACCCATGATGGAGCGAGAAGTTCAAGACCTTTCCCTCCCTATCCAGCTTCTCTGTGGACTGGACATCCACTCCTTCTACTCCTAAAAAAGTGTTAGTTGGAGCTGGAACTAGAACTGTATGTTCTCAGATCAGATTGCTGCTACCAGGTGATAGCATACGCTGGGATATGGAGCTGATCTTGGATCCACAGCTGTGCTCTATGCATGAAAGAAATACACATCAGACAGGAGAAAATGAGCCCTAATATTATGTACTAGCTATAGATCTTTTATAGTCAATTACTTAGATACCAGATCATTTGCCTGTAAGGGAAAGTTCAAATTACCTCATTAGAGAGTCCTGCGCCTATCCGTGCTCTCTGTCCGAGCAGGCTGAAACCAGACTTAAGTCCTTATTTACTAGTACCTTATTCTCATACTTCAGTGTAGTAAATATTGAGCAGTAACACTGTAATAAACTTCAGAAAAGTAGTATGTATTAGTCTGAAACACTTTAACATGACAGATGTCTCATTAAGTTTTGGTTTCCCCAGTCATCAAGATCAAATTAGGCTGCATGATACCTTTGGATGTTGCCTTGTTCATCTCCTTCCCCAGGGTGTTTGTCATGCCTGTATTATTGATCAGTATTTGTCTAACCTATTATTCTTAAAAACTTTCAGTGGTATTTATCTCATAGCCTTTCCAAGCCCGTTCCTATGCTTCATTATCCATCCTATGAGATTTTTTTCATCATGGCTCAGTTTAATCTCCTTACTTCATATCATATCCACTCAAAAAGATGGGGAATTGATTATTATTTTTGTTGTTATGGTTTGATATGTATTGTCTAGGTTCTTTTTCTCTAGACTAAGCTATCTTAAATTATTCTGCCTTTCTCCACAGGTTGCACTTTGTTACTTTGAACTCTTTACAGTTGATCCACAATTTTTCAGAGCACATTTGTTAGTGCTGGGTGCACTACTCGATGAAGGCTGAGGCAGGAAAAAAAAAAAGAGAGAATAGCCTGCTGTATTTGGTAAGTTATATTCTTGCGTGTATACATACACATATATATGTGTGTGTGTATTTTAGCACATTGCTTGTCTATTTTTTCCCAACAGCATGACTAGATTCGTTGATCTTCAACTTCAGATCAAACCTTCTTCTGAAACTCAAATCCTTTCCTTCAGAACTATTATCCTGCCTTCTGCACATGCAGCCTGCCTATCTATACTATAATACCCTTCACATGTCTTTATTGAAGAGCACACAGTGCACTATTTCTTAACTTCACAAGATCATCTTAAATTCTAATCCTGTTCTTCTGTGTTCTTTCATCCCCTCCCAGTTCAGTGTCATCTGGAAACTTCATAGGTATATTCTGCTCTACAGGTCATTAACAGAAACATTGAGTAGTAGTCACCTCAAGAGAAATCTCTACAAAATTCCACTGGCACCTCTTCCTTGACAAAGAACCATTAATTAATACTTTTAGTGGTTTCCAAATACTCTGCCTTTGTACTCTCTCATCAAAATCTGACAGTTTTTTTTCTTAACTTTTCTTCAGGAATATCATATAAAAGTGTCAAATTTGCTAAAGTGAGAATATGACATCATCTGCTTCTCTTTTATCCACAAAGCCTATTATTCTCTCATGGAGCCCTTAAATCAAATTTACAAATTCTAAACTGGCTGTTTTATGTATTCTTGTCATGATCCAGGTGTCTATTAATTAGTTTGAGTATTTATTACTATGTTTTTCCAGAAACTCCATCCTTGCTGATGTCTAACTAACTCCCCACTCCCCAGCAATTCCTTTATTCTTTCTTTAAAACTTGCAATATGTTTGCTCATTTTCGGTCTTTTGGACCATATCTGTTCTCCATGAACTCTGAAAATTGTCGATGTTTTTTGTTTGACATTGTTTCAGTCAGTTCTCTAAATGCTTTCAATGAAGCTCATCAGTCTTAGACAATTTCAAAATATATAGCTTATGTAGATCTCTGAAGTAGCTGGAAATTTTACTCTATGATGGTAGCTGTCTGTTGAAAATAACTGTTTTAGTCAAGGCAAACGCAAAAAAGGCATTAACCACTACAGCACACTTCTCTTTTTTTCCTCTGAAGTTCAAGGTTAAATTGGGTTTTGTCTTTGATGAGAGAACATGATAAAGCTAGATGTAAGCATAACAAAATGATGGTTTAGTAAGAACTGAACTCATAATTTTCTGCCATTTATGCTCCTTTCTACTCAATGCCAGCAGCAGTGCCCAGTCCCTTTGTGTCAATTGTTATTAGCCATCATCTGGGTTCCCAGCTGTTCTGGGAATAAAATGGGTAGGTCGCATGAATGACAAATATTTGTAAATTGCATCAGCATGGTTAGAAAATGATCTTTCATGTCTCTAAGACTTGCTCTTATTAATTGCTTTTGCTGTTTTTCATATGCACCTCATACCTCTTTTAATTAATTTCCAGCACAATGGTATCATGCTTGTATGCACTTGTATGGCAAGAAAAAGGGGGCGGGGGGGGTTGTGTTTAAAGTCTAAGTGCGCTGTATCATAGGCCTAGGCAAAACAGTAATTAGTATCACCCAATTAAATGGATGAGCCAAAGCACTCTCCTTTATCTGTATAAGGTTAGTTATCTCAAAGCTAATCTCTCCCTTGAGAGGTGCACTGCGAGGTCAGCCCATGCCGTGCCATGAAGAGGTTCATCACTTACACTGTAAGTAAAACCAATTGATTACTTTCTCCATCTTTGGTGCACTTTATTGCAGCATAAAGGGGGCCTGTGAACTGCTGGGTTTCACACCTACTTGTCAGAGTCTTGAGGCTTAACCAGGTTACAGTTTTCTGCCCCTTCTGTTTCTTTGAGCCGGTCTCCGCATTTTTGCTGCAGTCAGTTTCTAGGAAAGAACACAAAGTTATGCTTTTGTTCATCTCCCCAGGTATCACGCTTGAGCCCTTATCTTTCTGTGCATGAAGCCTGCAGCTGGTCTGCGTGCTAGATAGCTCCTCCTGTTGTGATAGCTGCCTTGTACCTTGCTGGAAATATAACAAGTGTGGCCAGCGTGGTCATTGCTTTATAAACCATTTGTTATGGCCCTCAGTGTATTGTATGTGTCCTTTATGATACTAAGCACACAGAGGAAGCTACAAAATAATGTATCTGATTATTTATTCTGGAGAGTAATTTCTACTGAATGAGAGAACAGCAATACTAATAAGCCCTAATAGGCTCCCGGCAGGCTGACCAGCCCAGCAAGCTGACCGACCTGCCAAATCCCTTTGTTTGTCATCATCCACCAAGCAGAGATGCCTTTCAAAACCTCTTTTTGAAGACTTCATAAGTCCATCTATTTTCATTCTCTCTTTAAATTTTCTCCCTAAACATCTTTATTTGCCAAGAGTAAAGCCGTATTTTTTCCCAGCTGTACCTCTAGCAAAATGGGAAGTTAGACTGCACTATTTTTGGGTGGGGTGTTGACATTAAGAGTTGAAACACCTTTTCTCCACTAAGCCTTCAGATTTATTTTTATTTTGTAAATAATTTCAGTGTGTACATATCTGAGAATTTTAATGACATTAAACATTAACATGAAAGGTCTTAACTTTATGATTTATGTCACTTTTCACTTGCGTCTCTAGAATCTGGTAATTCAAGTTTTGATATAAATATTTGGGTTATGATTCTGTATATCATATTTGTTTTGAAGCTTATTAGTTTGTAAATCCAATAGCTAGTTCTTCTGATATATCAGCAGTTCACTCAAGTGATTCACATCAGTTCAAATGTCCAACTTCTTTCTTTAAATTAGGTTAGGCTTCTGGAATCATTATCATCTTTATCATATTCTTTTCAGCATTCCTATGCTCTGCCTTGCTTGAAGAATGACACTATGCTATACAAACATGACTGACAGTTGTTTCAGTGTAAACAATGCTTAAAAAAACATTAATACCTTAAAAAAAATTAATACCTTAAAAAAGGAACACTCTTTTTAAAAATTTATCCTCGTACAAGCATTTCTAAGTAAAGTCACACGTATATTTCTAACTTATTATCCTAGTTATAACATCTCAAACTCCCTTTACTCTTCTCATAAAAAGTATTGTAAGGATTTCCCAGAAATATTAAGCTTTGTATCTATTTGAGGTAGTAGCATATATTAATTTACAGATGCTAAACACGCATCGCAGAAGCACGAACAACCAAAATGTTAAAGCAGGTCGTTGTCAATGCACTAAAGCAGATGTGCTTGCACCCTCTTTGCTGATCTTAGTTCAGCAGATAGATCCATGGCTTGCTACTCACATATATGCAAAGATAAATGATTTTTTTTTTAATTGCAGTCTTTAGGGAAAATTCAGGAAACAGGGAGCAAAGGCAAAGGATTCCACTGATGTACCCTAATGGAAGCATAGCCTTTGGCGCTCACTAATAATTATGAACAACTCTTCAAGCAGCATATGGACTCTGGGAGCTCTGAGGAGTGGGTTTTCCTGAGATGCCAGACCTCTTGAATCACCCTGATACATTATGTGTCCTCCAGGGTGTCGTAATGAATGCAATAGCAGAAAAAGATAATTGAAATAAATACTGAGGAAAAGGTGGTTCACTAGAAAGAGGTTGTAAAAGGACTTTCAGTGTTGTATAAAGGCACAGCTTGGAAAAGTAATTTATTATCCTGTGCATTTGGTAGCCTGGCACATATGCCCTTAAGTTTGGTTGGTTCCTGTAGAAATGATCTCTGATTATTATTGTTTTTATAATACCTCTTCCAGTGGTTAGCTGAAAGTGCTGTCCACAGGCTACTAAGATTTCAAATTCATTATGGTCATTTTTCAGAACAAGGAAATCCATTTTCTATTACCCAGAAGATGTTAGCTTTATGTGTTTCTGAAAGAGCACAATTGTGGTGGTCACTGGTGGTGAGTGAGTAATTGACCAGAGAAACTTTCTGTATCCACTTTGGCGTGATAAAAAGCTAGTGCTGTTCAAAGGAAACATTATAGGCTTTTTCTTTGTACAGAGAACTCATTCTTTGTCCAGGTAGTAAGTGCAAATAATTCCATGCCATTTAGTTGAAGAAAAAGATAGATAACTGAAAATAGGAGAATACTATAGCAAAGAGAAGAAAAAAAAAATTATAAATAATTTTTTACCTGGAGAGAGTCCTTGAGATAAGAGGTAATAGTCTGCTTAGCTGCTTTAAGAGGAAATTGATCTTACAATTAATACCATGTCCTTACAAATTAAAAATAAACAACTTTTTTACATCCTACTGAGACCTCCCTGTTATGAGCTGTTATGGCTTGATCTCTTCCCGTTGCTGTGCGGTGGGCTGTGCAGCAAAGAAGGGGAGGTGCAGCCCTGCTAATAGGCTGGGGGCGAGTGGGTGTTGGGGGAAAACTCTCACCAAGCACAGAAAGCAAGTTAAGACTCTTGTGTATCGCTGTATGCAATGCCTCAACTCCTGTGTATGGAGCTCAGTTACGTACGCTTCGTCTCCGGCACTCTTGTCTTTCTGCTTCCACTCTCTCCAGCCTGGTAGAGATGATGCGAGATAAAGGTCACATTTCAGATTAACATATAACATCTAAAGCGATTGTTTCAAATTAATCTTGTGCTTATTTTTTGACAGTTGAAAGAGAGGAAGGAGCACAGGGCTCCATGACGTGAAAAACATTTCTAGCAACCACAAGTAGGGCAGACACAAAGTTGTTAAACAGCAGCAAATCCCATAGGCTCAGCCTCTAAATACAATGAAATGGGTTTTTTACATTTTATGTTTTGCAGTTCATGACTCAGTTTCCTAGGTTGGGAGTACTGTTCTTTTCCTTTACTTAGTAACTGAGCATAACAAAACACCAATGAGTTACGCTATTGCAACATAAATTCGGTTTTCCTAATTTGTAGCAAAGCATAATGCTGCAATTTAATATTGAATAAACACCAAAGTCCAAAGACATCACAATCAATTAGTAAAGAATAATATATTTTTGCAAGATTGTGAATCTCAACAGTTACATAGAAAGAAGCACCAAGGGAATTTAAATACCATTGAGGAGGATTTTGATAACTCATAAAACATGAAGGACAGTACAACAGGAAAGAAAACTGCAAATGAAGTTCCCAAGTGTAAGACAGAAGAGAAGAACAAGAAAAACCCAAACTGCCACTGAATATAATGCTGAAAGTCTAATTTCAGTCATCTGGCAGACAGGAGAGCTCAAAAAACCCAATAATTTAATAAAAACTGATCAGTGTAGATCCATCACTGGAAGCCCAAGCTTCAGAAATTCACTTGAATATTTTTTCTATATACTACAAAAGAGATCAACATGGGTGAAAGTCATAACATACCTGTATTTCCAGAAGTATTTTAAACCATACTGTGGAATAGAGTATTCTGCAGAATACGAGGGAAGGTGCCCAGGGCAGCTATCAGCCCAGTGCAACAAGCCCTGACTCGGGGACAGGTGTCCCCAGTGGGATGGGACACGGGCACGCATCTCTGCGGACCCGTCTGTCTGTACATGTACAGCAGGAGGTAAAGGGAGGATTTGTGTACTGCAGCATGCCCTGCCTCGAGAGAGGATGCCGATTGCCTTGACAGGATGGCCTAGATCATCTACCTGTCAATAGAGACAATCACATCCGTCCTGCCCATGTCTTGCAATGGGGCATTTCATCAGTCTTTTCATTAAGATACCATGGGGTAGATTTAGTCTGCCGACACACCTACCTTAGAGCTGTATTTTTGGTTTTCTGGCGAAGCACTCTTCCTTAAGCAGAATGCTGCTTCCTTAGACAGTCAGTGAAATGTAGTTAACTGTTTTGGCAGCCTCCAGGGGGGACTTTTGTTCTCCTGGAGCTGGGTTCTGGGTCAGCGTTAGGAAGAGATGAAGCTTCTGTTCATGGATTGTATTACTGACTTGCTTGAGTAACACAATTCCTCTTTGCCTCAATTATCCTATGTAGAATAAGAGAAAATATCTCTCGAATTGGTTCTGGGGGCTTTTAGCCCTTTCTACGACAATGACTATATTATTATGAAGTATTTTTGGTTTTGAAAGGCCCCAGAGATCGTTAAGGAAGCTTAGTGCTATTGCAATACCAAGTGATATTCATCAAAAAGCTTTGTTGTTTTTATTATGGATCACGTGCAAAAGCCAAGCTCTTTATATGCTTGAATGAAGGAGAAATATTTTGCCCTTTTTGCTGTTAGGATTTGTCTCGCTGTCTCATTCTTTGAACAGATTCAAAGAGGTTGTCTTTGCCAAAATTTTAGCAACACTAAACACTTATTAAATATCCACCTCATGTTTTGACACCTCACATGATACATATAATTCTATGCTCATTTAATCAAGGTCATGCTTACACACATAGTAAAAACTGTCTCTGACAACACCTTATCTGTTTGAGGGATTTTTGTCACTCAAATGCATGTTAGCCGTAAGAAGAATTATCTTTTTTCACTTCTAGTTTTCTTTGTAATATGTTTGATTAGGAAAACATCTGGAACTGACTTTTAAATCAGGCATGGTTTGGTTGTTCGTGCTATTGCTAGGATGATGTAAACATTCACTTTACACAAATGATAAATTAACTGTAACCAACTGGTTTTTGCCTTTCTTCCTCAGTGAAAATAGACAAGTCTTGGTGTTTAGCTGTCTGTCACAGTGATTTATAAGCACAAACTACCGTGGTTGAGGAGACTCTCTCTAGTCAAAATGGTGAAAGAACTCTGTCTGTAAACTGCTATCCAGTAAAAAAGTAGTGCATCATTCAGAAATAAGTGTAAGATGTAGAAAAGTCAATCACTGACATCAAGTTTTGGTGCTTGAAGCTGGAGCTCCTTTTCAGCCTCTTCTGTACCCTGTGTAACAGAGTAAGTCATTGCTTTTGACATAGTGCTGGCATTTACCTGGGCTGTCTGTTGGCCCTGAGTCCCAAACATATCTTCATGTTCAAAGAAAACAGAAGTCTGCTTTCTGATGTTCTAATACTGATTTCTGCTTATTGACATATATTATAATGCTTCCTTTGGATGAAGACTCAATGTTCTCTTATAGAGAGCAGAAAATGACCATAGGCTGTAAGAGAAAAACTTTGTACAGGATTCAGTGTGAAATAACATATTACTGATTCAGTTGTCATACTCATTTAACGTATTACAGCTGTCAGTGAAAGGTAGTCAGAAGTTCATGTTGTACGCTATGTTAGTAAATGGTAATGCTATCTCATTATTTTCTGGCCTGTCTGCAATTAACCTCTTATTTTGAGCGTGGTGAAAATGCGCAGTAACAGCATATAACATTTCAAACATATTTCAAAGTGCATCTTTGTCACCTCAGTCACTCATGAGGGAAACAAATGCTTCCTTACTGATTTGCATGCATGCTGGCCATAAATAATTCTTACCCTTAACATCATGTATTGGAAAAAAAAGGAATAAACTTCATTAATGGATTGGTTGTGTGTCATCATTGTCTGAATTTTGATAGCTTGTGAATCTTGAGTGTAAAAGTAATGCAAGCGGTAGTAAACTGGTTGAGAGCTCTAAGGAGATCATCCTGACTCTGGAGCTGCCTGTGATGAAGACTGGCCAGATGCTAGTCCCGAAATGAAGTCACTGTGCTGTCACACAAACCCTCAGGGGAACTTGCAGTACTCCAATTTACTAGCACTTTGGGTGTGCAATCCAAATCCAAATAATCCAGAATTGCCACTCATATTTTCACCCTCGCACGTACTGTGCCAATGTTTATACCCTGACCAGCCCAGGTGTCTAAAAGTTAGCGTTACAGACCTAAGCTAAGCACCTTACCCTCCCTCTGTAGCCAAATCCAACAATCCTTCAGAAGGCAATTCCTCTCATCCTCGGATGGTGGTTACGACAGGTGAGACAAACTGTACCTCTGGAGTTGCCTATTCTCCCTAAGAACAATCTTGGGCAAGGAACTGCTAACCTCTGGCGTTGGCTGGGGTTTGCCTGCTGTTTTTTCCCTTTTCTTCTGCAAGATAGCTATTGTAAGCTAATCATCTGGTTTCCCACCTACAGACAGCAGAGAGCAAAGAGACTCTCCAGGGGATGATTCATCCTCTCCAAAGATAAGTATCTGACACAGGTGGGTGTTAGTCAAAGTAGAAAATGTACTGTAAATTCATTTCTGCTGGTATTGTTCAGTACTTAAACATCCTCTTAGGAGGAGAGCTTCTTATCTGAATTTTGCTTTGGAGAAGAGAGTCCCCCACCCGTGGCTGGAGGATGAGATCTCCTGGATGTTAGTCTGAGCGTTGTTGCAGTGTAGACCGCATCAATGAGGGGAGCGCATGGAGGAGAGAAAGGCCCTTGGGAAAGGCATGAGCAATGAGAAGTAATTTGGGAATGTAAGGGGGGGTACGTTGGAGAGGCAGTGATTACCTTAGCAAATAAAAAGGGATTTTTCGGAGAAGAAGAATGGTACAGGAAATCAAATAGAGCAGAGATTAAAGAGCACAAATGATGCAGGGAAAAAAAAAAAAAAAGATAATGAATGCAGATGCTATTGGAAATGAATGGTAAATATGAGAAGAAATTGATAAAGGAAAAAGGTGCCTGCAAAACAGGAGATTTGGAAGAAGTTATCTACAAAATAAAAAAGAAAGCTGCTGTCAGCTAAATAAAATAGGTGCTGTTTTATTCCTTCCATTTCAGGAGAAGTTCCTGATAGAGACAGGTAAAATGGTTGGTAAACATGCTTGATATTCCCAGGCCAGGCCATTAGAAACAGGTGAATTCTATATTGCCTGAATTAGAAGTTAATAAACTCCATTCACCTGTGCTTACTCTATGAAACCCATCACTGGGTCCTAAGTATATGGCTATCTAGGGATTTTTCAGCTTGGTTATAAGCCCCAGTTCTCAAACTAGTATGTGTTGGGAGTGTGAATAGCAGAGAGGGACAGCATCAAGGTGTACAAAAGACCTAAAGGTAATCCAAGAGTCAGGTATCTTTGTCAGGAAGACTGAGGTATCCAGGAACATGCAAACAAAACTCTGGATGCATCTCAGGTACTAATTCAAAGGTAAGAAATCAATTAAAAGGGAAACAGGAAAAATCCAACTTTTGGAATTACTATTTTTTGGAAAATCCTGTTCCCTTTCTCAGGTCATTCTTGGACTGTGCCACCTCCAGAGTGATATGGCCTTTCTCTTCAAACATGTATGTATTTGAAAATTGTTCAATGTGTCCTAATATTGGAAAAGCTCTTAGTAAAGCAGTAAATGAGAAAGCAGGTCAGTGCTTAATGCCTAGTTCCAAACAGCAGTTTGCAACTTACTCTGACTGCATTACGTGGAATATTTCAGACACTCAGCAGCATAACAGTACAGCAGTACCTAGTCAGATGTGAGGAGACAGTGACTTATTTTAACATTTGAAACAGGACTGATGGATAAGACTAGATAAAAATGTGGCTCCAGAGAAGTGACATTTTGAAACTTAAAATTACTTTAATATCACACATTTGAACAATTTTGTCTTTATAGTGAGAAGACTGTTTTGTCCTTTTCCTTTCCCTCTTTCCTTCCCCAACCACAAAACTTGCTGGCTGAAGAATGTCTGATGGGAAAAAGTCTTCAGAAACTAGAACTGGAAGCAGGCTATTATTCCAGTTAGATACTTCAGTTTAGATATGCAAGGGTGTGTATATCCATCACATTATGTGGTTGGGGCACTGAATATGGCCATAATTCCAGGTTTTTCTCCAAGCACCCCAGGGCAAAGGAAGGGACCATCATTACCATCCTCTGTCTTGCTCATCTTGTAATGACTGTTTCCCAGATCAATGGGAGGAAAAAAGAAAAGAAATAAGTTCTGCTCCCACTGGGAAATTTTTTCTCACATTCACAAAGCCTTTTTAACTAATATCATGAATACATGGAAATAATATGAAAGGACCCATGTCTTCTCCATCTGCAGGGACTGGGTAGCTGCTTCTGTTTTACTCAATGCTTCTAACAGCAGGCAAGTTACTCCTTTAGGGTTCTTTCATGACAGGAAGGAGAAAGAATTACCAGTTTCTCTGTTTTTGTGCATCCATTGTGATTACACAAATATGTCCCTAGAAAGAAAACTGGAAAATGGGGCAGGTCTGGTTCTGGCAGCAAAGAGAAAATCAAGTCTCCTCTTCTAGGAGTGTGAGGAGGAAGTGGAAAAAATAGTTCAAATACTGACAAGTACTGTATTGATTTTTTTATTTTTTTTTTAATCTGAATGGCAATTCTAGGCACAGGTGTGCATCTGAAAGATCATAGGACTTCCATGAACCTGTTTTGCAGATTTCACCCCAACAATTTTATCAGTAACATGATGATCCTCCAGGTGAGATTCAGTTCGGGACTACAGCATCCGAACTGAGATGATCGCATGCTGTGTGCATAAGTCACTGTGACAGTCAGTGGGGGTTTGGTCAGGCTAGGGAGGGATTCAGCCAGCCAGCCATCTGCTTTGGAGCTAGCAAAAACACTCTTGTATTGGGTGGATCTCCATTCACCAAAGTGGGAGTTCAGCCCCATAATGTGCCTGTAAACACCTAGATGTGGAGTTGGATGAGTGAATCTTACTCACCTAGGCTGTGCTATCCTGCTCACGCAGACAGTAAACAATTATTTTTTTTCTTTCCTTCATTCCTGTTCTTTGTTGCCATAAGGATTTGCTGCCTTGGGCAGTTATAACTACTTAGCCACAGCAATGCAGCTTCACAGTTCACCAGTTGTGATGTATTAACCCCATGTGGAGAGAGAATTTTACTTCAATGTAAAGATGGAATAAACCACGTTTCATTAAGACACATCTTAAGTAAGATACATCAGAAACATGCACTGGGAGTCAGTTCACCTGATTTAAGCACATCACTAGTCCTAGCTCTCAGGATCTAAATGAGGCTCTTCTAAAACAGATGTCTTAAGTGCTCAGGGAGAGAAGTGACTCTGGTCCTCCAGAGAAAGACTCTGCTGTATTTAGGTGCTTCACTTTAGTGTACAGGACTCACCTGGGTGGCTACAGTCCACAGTATTCACTTGAGGAGATTGGACAGTACAGCCAGAAAACTGTACCTACAGTGCACCTACTGTGCAAGCTGTACTACAGAGCTGCGGTGTAACTAGTTCAGACTAAACTCATCATCCCCAGGCCATTTCTTCCTACCTGTTGACTTTGTTCTCGACACAGCAAGAGCACAAGCTGCCCTTGGATGCAATTATAATACAAACAAAATCCAACGGTTTGACAATTGATCATAGGAGGCTAATGGAGCAGGGACTCTTTGAGTTCTTATTCATGTCAGAAGGCATAGAAATTAAACTGCATTATTCCTCAATATTAAAAGAAAATCACTTAAAGTCCCTGAATGTCTGTAAGCCATTTTAAAGTATGCTTTAGCTATTGGTATTTGCTAGCACTGCTCAAAAGTCTGAGAAAGAGCCTTCTTAAGCTGCCTATCAGAAATGCCAAATGGTCAGCACAAAACTACATCAGTGTTTTGTCAAAATGCTGAGAAAAGTGGAAAGTACTTATCTTTTTGTTCCAGGCTGGCAGCTGAGTTTCATCCTTACTGAGAAGGAGTATAAGCACAGTTCACTTTAGAACAGAATTCTGAGCATTAGAAGTCTAGCAATGACTCTGGGATAAAGCTGATCCATGAACCAATAGAAGTTTCAAGAATAATATTGGTTTCCTTATTTGAATTAAGTCTTTTCATCAGTCTGAGATAGGAACGCTTTGTACTGTTTCTTATTGCACCTCTGGCACAACAAAGCCTCTATTTTAAGATTATAAATCACTCCTAAGAAGAGTACCTAACTGAAAGTTGAGTTCCTTTTTCTGCGCATCTGAGAGTCCAGCACTTAACACGAGTGACCCCTTGCAAAGCAAAGTATTAGACCCCTTTAAGACTCTGGCAGCTCAAAGAGAGAAATAAAAGACACTTTTGTAGGTGACATCCATTCACTCACCATATCTAGCCTAACTAACCTCTGCTATTGGGTTCAAAGGCCCTGGACTCCACACAGGGCAATGAATGTATAACTACAGCTGGCTATACGAAGTTAGGCATGTAGATTTTCAGATTCTTCCTTATTTCAAAACGGACAGTATATGCTGGTACAACTTTTATAGCAGTATGACAGCAGAGGGCTGCTGATCAAAGATATTAGGTCCAAAAAAGTGGGATGCTCTTATATAACCGTCCTGCAACAACATCTGAATCCAGCATCACATAGCTAAGACTTGTCTGAGAAAATCATGCTCCATACGCCTGGTTCATTTCAATGCCATGGCACATTGGAACAATACATTTGGAACAGACTCTTGAAATTTGATGCTTGCTAGTAAAGGATAATTTAAACAATGTAAACAATTTTAAGAGAAAGACTTTTTAACTCAAGTTTGCTCTGATTCTTTTGTACATACATATTTCCTAAGGCGAAAGTGTTAGATCAATTACTATCCATTCCTACAGGATTTTTTGGTTCTTTTTTAAACTCCAAATACAGCAGAAAAGAGGCTTACATTCTGGAAATTGTGTTATAGAACTAAATACACATAGTTTGTATTCCAAAAGGCTTGTGTCTTAGCTATTTACCCTCTGCAAATGGCAAAGATGGGTGTCAGAAATCACAGGGGTACCAAGCAGCTCAGCATTAGAATAAAACAAGAGCAATACATTATGTCTAAAAGGAATTACACATAGCCCTCCTTATATAGCAACTGTAAAGCTCTAAGCATATCCCATTATCTTTCAAGAAGTATGTCATTCCACCCCCCCCCCTTTTTTTTAATTTACGGCCCCCCCCCCCCCCTTTTTCTAATCTACAGTGTTCTATTATGTCAGATTCATTCACGAGTTTGTTCTTTTCAGTTCAGTTGGGGACTTCTTACTTGTTCCAATATGTTCTAACTATAGGACACACTAAAAATATTGTATTGAATTGCCTTCTTCCAAAATAATATTAGATCCAGTTCTGGTCGAAAATATTTTCTTGGGTGAATGGAAGGTTATAAAGATAACTTACTGTTATATTTCAAATGGTATCCACATTCACTGCAATCTGAAAGAGGAATATGGTTGTATCATTCAGTCACAGAATATTAATTTGAAATATATTGATATCTCCCTTAGATCAATACTCTCACAGCATACATCTTTTAATCTATATGCAAAGTTGATGGTATCATTTGAGAAGCAATACAGGCACAATTCATTTTTAGGTAAGTCTTGAACATTAGATATTTTATTATGGCTACCAAAATAACTGACCATCACTTTTGCTCAAGTTCATCTGTTTGTCTTGTTTCCCCCACACCTTAAGAGGCAACTGTGAAAATAGTACATTATATCCCATTTTAATTAAACTTCAAAAGTGTTTTCATACCTTTGTTCCTTTCAGGCAGTGGACCTCACTGCAAACAATCCAATTGAATTGTAAGTTCGTTGTAACAAAACGCTTCATAATGAGAGAAATGTAATGGAACTAATCAATTTGTCATACATGGGATTGTTTTGCTTGGTTTTTTCCCTCTCCTTTGGGCTATAAAGGAGGGGGCCATCATCCTGCTTATTCATTACAGATACTAGAAGTCACATTTCACAAAGATACTTTTACTGAAATGTGTTAGTGATCATTGCAATTTATTTAAATGCTTAAATCGGCTGAGAACGTTCATAGATTTGTTCATGAATTGACTGCAAGATAGTGCTGGTTAAAACTGGAACATTTTGTTATACTGCACAGAAGGCCTTAGGAAAGTTTCTGCGATGAACAAATTTGTTTTTTCAACTTGCTGTTCTGAATATTTTTCAAGTGAAGGTAAAGATTCAGGCACATCAAAAGGTGAATGTATAGTGTTACCTTAGGAATTCACTCTCCGTATTTTAAGGGAATGGTAACCTAACAAAATCCAGGATTTAAATAAGCAATGAGAAACAATATTTGTCAGCACATTTCTACAGCTTGAAGTTTCCTCAGGATGCCACAGGAATCACCACACTTTAGTAACGAATGATTTTTCAGAAGTTTAATGTTCTTCTTTGAACATTGACAAACCCTTGAAAACATCAACTGCTGTTTCCCTCTTCAGTACTATCACTGTCCCAGCTTTCTCCAGTGGGGACAGAGGAACATATCTCAGCCTACAGGAACTACAAGCATAAAAGGGGCTTTCTATTTCTAAAGTGGTTCCTCGCTTGGGATTTTTCACAGGGTAGTCACAGGAAGTTAAAAGTCAATCTGACCATCCTTCACTCTGGTAAAACAATAGCCTTTTCCCGCAGCAAAAGAATGGAGAGATCAAAAATAGTAAGACAATAAAAGTCAAAGTTGAACGTGCTACAGCTTGAGTTCCTTCTCCTCCTAGAACATGTCACATGTAGGATCAAGAAAACCAAGATGTACAGGAGAAGGCACCTGTACTCCCAAGTTCTACCTCTTTGCAAGAGGCAAAAAGCTGCTAAGTGAATTCTGTATACAGCAGCAAAGGGAGAGGAAAATCCTGGTGTCATTAAAACTCAAATTATTACACTTACTAAATTTAACTTATTGACTGTTTGTAATAGGAAATGTCAAAACAAGCATAGCCATGATTCTTGGTAGGCAGATCAAAGCTTGTCCCTTCTCAACTTCAACATTGCCAACACAGAAATCTGGTGGGAATTTCTGAGAGAGCACTTAGGAAAGATTGGTTGCAAATTCAAACCTAGGGGAAGGGAATAGAAAAGCTGAGCCTGGTAGCATCTAGAAATCAGAGGGCTGACAATGTGGGATCAGCCCACTACAGTAAATCAAATTGGTTTTAATGTTACTCATTGAGGTCAGTTAGTGATTTCTATTTAGGTAGTAGATTGGTTTCTACGTAGACTTTTCTCTTTTTTTTTGTGCTGAGCCACTGTTATACTAAAGGCTTTTTTTATTTATTTACGAATATTGACAAGTCATGTTCTGCTCTCAGTTAAACCAATAATAAAATTCAATTCCACCTGTATAAATCTGTTACACCAACAGTTAACCTATATAGAAATAGGTGCAACTGATGGTGGAATTTTGATGACTAAATGTAATCTGTAGAAATTAAACACTTTTACACACTTTTTAGAATCATAAACTTTCAAGTTAGATATACACCTGCCAGCTATATGCCTCTGGTATCTATCTTAGGTGTTACAACGTGCTGGATTCAGAAGGCATCACGTTTTATTTTATATAATTCCTATGTTTTTAAGAACTGATACTAATCTGTACTTCTTGACATAAGCATCTTCATAAAACCCAGCAAACAAAGTGAGAAAGGTTCTAATTAGCATAAATCGTGCATAAATTAATTCTTTGCTTTTTCAGTAGTAGCCTGTGTTACTTTCTGGTCACAGAACTTTTCATGTATACTTGAGATTCAATCTTTCCTATCATTTATCGTCAAAGATATTTTCATGTGGAACAACTTTTAAACACTGGTGATGATTTTTAAACATTTAAGATTTTCCAAGATATAAAATATATAAACAAAGCCCTCTGGATTTTATTCTGACTCTAGGGTTTGTTTAAGCTGCACTAGTGCCCACAGTCCTAATTAAAAAAAGTATTAAATCTCAAACTATTAGTCAGAGTGTTCTCAAGAGAAGACTCCTCTTCTAAGCATTTATGAAGGAATGATTAGAACAATAACAATACCCATAAAAGTCAGAAGGAGCTAAAAAGACTCTTTAGAGAATTAGAAAAATTCTAAAAACTCCAGTGCCAGTGCATGGCAATATGGGTTACTTAAAAATATAAAGGCAACTTTTGTGTTTGCAGAATCTTTCCAGCATGAGCCACTTGTAAGTTTGGAATGTTTATCAGCCGTGTTGGAGTAGTGGGTAGAAATTTCCCTGTTGCACCTCTTTCCTCTGAGAGACTGTCTGCTGGGGTACAGCAGTGATTCGTGGTGGGTAGTTTCCTCTCTAAAATACATACTCATGCTAATCTTGAAAATACTTCAGTTCCCTTGCTGATACCTTCAGTTAATTAATCAGTCTTTTACACAGTTCAAAGAAAGGATATCTGTAGATTACTTTTTGCCTAGCTGTGAAATAGGTGTCAGTGCAAATACATACTTTTCTCCATAACTGGGGTTGTTGGCAGTTTCTTACTTGAATCCACCAATGAAGTTCTTAAAGAGTAAGTTGAATAAACACCTCCCACTTGTATTAGCTGAGGCATAGTTAGTCCTGGTTTGGGATGGAGGAGATAGAATTTGTTAGTATCTCTAATTCCCTGCCATCTCTGCCTTACTATGGCTCTATGATATGTCCTTAGCTGTATATGCTGCTCTATATATGGCATGATATTATTGTTTATTAATCTCTTAGCCTACCTAATTGCTGGATTATGGAGTTCTAATTTCCTAAGAAATTTCTCCATGTGCCAGATCCTTACTTGCAAGGTAAGCTTGCATTAGCTGGCACATAAGCAATGCTTACAGTCTTGCTTCAAAGTTTGGGTTTTAGAGAAGAATTTGCCAGCTCAGCTGCACTGAGTGTGGAAGTGAAACCACATAATCCTCCATACAATAATTTGGGAACTCCTGAGAGGTTTCTGACAGCTGCACATCAATTCTGTACTGATCTGTGGTTCAGAGATCTAGTGGTCTCCAAGCACATGCAGGAATAAATTGGTCATCACTAAGATTTGTAATCAGAGGTGAATAAAATTTCCCCTCATCATCGGCAGTACCCCAAATCCAGGAGAATGAAGCTCATGGAATACCACAAATACACAGGAAACTTCTCTTACAGTAAAAAAGGAAAAGAGCTATTTTTCGCTATGTTACTTTATTTGGGGAACATGCTGCCGGATTTGGGAGCAGAGCGAGGGAGCGCAGGAACAGTGACAGAGATGGAGGCTCCTTGGCTGGGGGCGGCGAGGTCATCCCCTGAGCAAGGGGGACACAACTCCTGGATCACAGCAGTGGGATGCAAAACTCTTGCTGGGGAAAGGTTTCAACTGCACAGGACTAAACTGCCTCAGTTCTGACTCTGCTATTTAACAAAACTTATTTTTTTTAAAAAAAAAAGAAGTAAGCCGCATTTACAATTGATAGTGCTTATAGCATAGACTGAGCTGCAGCCTTTTCTGGCTTCAAATCAGAGTGAGGCCTGATCTGTGTCCCATGTGTTGGTGATGCTGTTAATCAGAAATGGACTGCAGGTGATCTCTTAAAATGTCTATTACCGAGTTGTAGGAAGAGTTAAGCCGTTTTTACTACCTTTTGACTTCAGCCCTGACAAAC
>NW_009597530.1:0-2791 GCF_000690535.1 Cariama cristata | reverse complement strand
TTATCTAGTTGGAGATGTCCCTGCTCATCTCAGGGGGGTTCGACTAGATGACCTCTAGAGGTCCCTTCCAGCCCAAATGATTCTATGATTCTATGATCTCTGCTTCTATATGTGACTTAGAAGTATAACTCAGCTTCTTCTATGGAAAATGTGAGACACAAACTACGGTAAAGTAGTCTGTCCAGGCTGTACTTCAAATACGGTTTGCATGATTCAAAGGTTGCCAATGCTTATTGTCACCAGAAACTGGACATAACTGGTATGCAAAGGACATTAAATAATCAAGATATTTCAATTCCTTAAAACACTATATAAACACATTTTCAGTACTAGCACAGCAGCAGAGTCTGACTTCCAAGCCAATTTATCAATCCCAGCTTTCTTATGTCTGTTTCAGAGCTGGTTAAAGGGAACCCAGCATAAAGGCAATCTATGTTTGACTGCTCACAGATCCTGCTTATCTAGAGGCTGTATTCAAAGAAGTACATGCCATGACTGTTTTATTTTGGTAAAGATGATAAACACAAAATTTGGCATTTCAAGTATTACCACAACTCATTCTTTCCTCCTATCTTTGTATTGCTTTGAAAAGCTAAAGTATCAGCTAGCATCACAACTGAATCACTTTTTTTGTTGCACTTTACAACAAGTAGGCTGTCAAATTCAGCATACAAAGAAGAGGATAGAGTGTCATAACTACAATTTCTATGGAATATTTTAGTAATTTATCAACTTTCAAATAAGAGGATTTCATAGGCTATACCCATGGGGCAACAAGAATATATTGAAATAACTACTACTAATTGCAAAGTTTCAGACATAAATAATGTCTATTGGTCTCTGATGCGTAAAAGTGCTCACTATTTATTTAAATGTAAACCTGCAATCAAGCCTGCAGATGTTAATGGGAATATTTGCATGCATAAAGCTAATCTGCTGCTAAATTAGCTGGTTGAATCAGCATTTAGTGCTGAAATTCCACTAGGATTCACAGCCTGTAAAAAATATATGGCTTATTGCATATATTCAGGATAGATAAAGTATGTTTTTTTCATGCAATTCTTTCACAAAGTGATTAGAAATACTCCTGGAACAGGTACCTATTGGTAGGTATAGTAACTGACACTTAAAGAAACGCATTCAAGGTGACAGAAAGATGTCAACACAGCTGGTGTGCTGAGAAGCATCTGTTCTCTGAGCATCTGTCAGATGATATGCCTACCGCACACCTGCAAGAAAACCTGCATAATCAATATATTATAATTCAGCTGCAGAACATACCTATCTTTTCTTTATCTGTTATATATGATCACAACATTGTTGAAAAAGGCAGAAATTGTTTCTGCAGATTTTTCATGGGAATTTGCCTTCTGCTAATATGAGTGGGAGACTGGTAATCTGTTGCCAGCATCTACCAATTTACTGACAAGTGCCTATAATTTGCATCCCATAGCATCAAGTGTGAAATCATAGAATGAAATTGTTGCTAGTGTAGGATGGAAATAAGGGGTATGAAAACATTTCTATTTTAGGAAGACTTATTTTCAAGGTTAAAAAAATTGTAGTTGATCTTCATTAATCACCATGTGTACCAGAAGTCTGGTTTTTTTCTATTAGTCCGCAATTGTTTTTCTATGTATGCAAAATTTTAATTTTAAACAGGCTGTTTTTTCTCTATGTTTTCATAAATGCAATCTATACAGCATTAAGAGGTTCAGAAAGAGAAAAGAAAAGCTTTCTCAGCCTTTTACCATGTTTACCCTTCTGTATCTTATGCATAAGCATGTCAGACGTTTAGTCCAGTAAATAATCAATCCCGATATAAAATTTTTGCTTAAGCTTGGCATACAGCAGATTTTCAGATCAAGACATAATTTATTTTCTAATGGACTAAAAAAAAATTTAAAAAATACATCTATATTTCACAATGGTTTGAAAATGAACCATTTTAACAGTTGGAAAGATTGATTCAATGCTGAAAACAACATTTGAATCAAATATTAATACAAAAATAACGTCGAACATTTGTATAGCAGGACTACTTTATGCTACATTAGGCTAGATCTGATCATTAGTACAGTTTCTTAGAAGTTTTTAGAAAGTCTAAAAGACTTATCAGAAAACCTTTTTGCCTAGGTTCAGCCCCAATATATCAATGTACTTTAAAAATGCAATTCAAGTTTTGTGAACAAAGAAAAGTACCAATATGCTGAAAAACTGAAATTTTCATTGTACTTTATTAAAGTTAAGATTTTACAACCCCTTTGAAAGCATGCTTAATCTTATCTAAGTCTTCATAATAGTTTATTGGATGGATACAGTCCATCTACAGTACTATATGGAATGTGAGGAGACTTCATATATGAGAAAGATTATTTGTAGGTGTGACTTCGCTGGGTACTCTTTGCTGGGTAAAAAAACTGGCTGTATGGTGGGTCCCAAAGAGTGGTGGGGAATGGAGTTAAATCCAGTTGGCAGACAGCC
The DNA here is from genome assembly GCF_000690535.1 of Cariama cristata. Lineage (NCBI taxonomy): Eukaryota > Metazoa > Chordata > Aves > Cariamiformes > Cariamidae > Cariama > Cariama cristata. Next base: position 307 of record NW_009597530.1, on the reverse strand, counting down.
ACAAGTGGTCTTCCCCAGGGCTCAGTATTGGGGTTAGCTCCCTTTGATATCTTTATCAATGATCTGGATGAAGGGATCGAGTGCATCCTCAGTCAGTTTGCAGACAACACCAAGTTGGGTGGGAGTGTTGATCTGCCTGAGGGGAGAAAGGCTCTACAGAGGGATCTGGACAGGCTGGAGCGATGGGCCAAGACCAACTGTATGAGATTCACCAAGGCTTGGTGCCAGGTTCTGCACTTGGGTCACAACAGCCCCATGCAACACTACAGGCTTGGGAGAGACTGGCTGGAAAGCTGCCTGGCAGAAA
>NW_009597529.1:13045-24195 GCF_000690535.1 Cariama cristata | reverse complement strand
CGGCCGTCAACCAACACCCCCAGGTCTTTACCACTTGACCACTTTCCCACCACTCTTCCCCCAGCCTGTAACTGCATGGAGTTTTTGTGGCCAAAGTGCAGGACCCGGCACTCGGCCTTGTTGAACCTCGTGCCGTTGGTCTCAGCCCATCGATCCAGCCCGTCCAGATCCCTCTGTAGAGCCTTCCTGCCCTCCAGCAGATCAACACTCCCACCCAACTCGGTGTCATCTGCAAAGTGACTGAGAGTGCACTTGATCCCCTTGTCCAGATCATCTGTAAAGTTGTTAAACAGCACCGGCCCCAAAACTGAGCCCTGGGGAACACCGCTAGCGACTGGCCGCCAACTGGCCAGTTCAACGAGATGTTCAATGGGCCACATACGGGAACAGTTGTTGGCATCTTGTTACCGTGTCCTGTCCTAAAACAACACACTGTTTGCGGTAGTCTGCAGAACATGAGCTCTGAAGTGTAGTATTACAAAGAAACATCCTTACTTTTACAGCAGACTCAAAATCCAAGGGAAAGTCTTTTTCAGAGGAACATCCAGCTGCAAAACATCAGTGGCTTAGGACACTAATACCATTAGATTCTCTGTTCCTTGCTTGTCACTACAGTGTAGCTTTTCAGTCCATTAACTTCTGCTTTGACCTTCTTCTGGCAAACTCCTTTTAGCCCACAGAAGCAGAGCGTTTAATAACGTCTCTCTCAGAAAGCAGCCAAACAAGAACAAATGCTGCAGAACAAGTCTCCTACCCTCATTTCCCAAAACATGCAGGCCTGAACCTGTGGAAAGATTACCTTGTTATATAACCTATCTGCAGCGGAGGCTGCAAACCTCTCAAAAACCAGACCAAAAGTTAAGTAAAGTAACTTACATTCCCTGCAGCTCAGGCTGGGGAGAGATCATCCTTGTGCAGCCAGACTGTAAAGCAATATAATCCAGTTGCTTGAGTCTACAGGGAAATTGGTCAGCGAGGGTTCAAACCAGCAGTGCGCTGAGGTAAGCAGCTCCTTTAATCGCTTGAGTGGATACAGGCCAGCAGTACACCCCGCTCCGTTGTGATTTTTAGGCATTTGATGGATTGATGGTTCTCAGTTCCAGCACATGGACTTCAGCTCTATTAAAATGGTGCTTGTGACCACACACCTACGTGCAACTCGGATGATGCTCTTATTTCTTTAACTCTGAATTTCCAGTGAACATTTGTGAGTGTTTTTTGTTGGTGAAACTGCAAGTTTCTTAAGAGTTGTGTGGCAGTTGTTAAATACACAACTCCGGCTCAACCGAGGCTTTGCTTGGATTATAGTTGTGGGGCCACATGGACGCTTTCCTGCATCTCGTAGCCTAACTAGCGTCCTATGGTTGTCTTGTGCAACAGAAACACAGTAAAGAAAAGGTATTTCATAATGCTGGGAATTTAAGGGTGACCTCTCTAAGTTTTGTCCTAACTGGAGTAGTGAACCCTGACTCCCATTGTTGGAAGCACTGGCCATGCTGCCAGAAAGTGAACTGCTCAGCCCTCTGTTTTACAATATGTTGCTCATTCATTTCTGAGAGATTTTGCCAGTAACAAATTTATCAAATCCAGATGCTTCATTTGCTGAAGACCTAGCTTTCTCCAGAGCCTCACACTGGCCTTAATGCTAATCCTACAGAAATCAAGGGGATTTAGGGCACTTCACTAAGTGTGTTCTGCTACAGGCTATTGCTTCTGGCTTGTGCAGGCTGCCTGTGGCCTGTACCCTAATTAGCATGTTTCACATTTCTTCTTAACTCCCTCTCACCCACACAGGCATTTATGGTAAAAGGCTAAACAGTGACTTGAAGAGGCAAAGTTTCTTTTTTCCAAGGTGCAAGTTTATGTTGTCCTGCCATATGTCCTATGCATTATGGGCAAAGAGAAATGGAGAGATGGGCTTTTACATTTACATCACTAGAAAATGTAAATGTCTTTTGGGGAACGGTGGGAAGAAGGAGAGGCCTTTCTTTAACTGAAAAGCTGTTCAGCATAAGCCATTTTCTAATTCTGTGACTAAACGAAAAGCTAAACTAATCGCCGAGCAGAACTAATCTCTCTTTCAAGTAAGCCATTTCATGGGGCTTGCACTTCACTCAAAGAAAGCCGCTGTAGCCAAGGGGAGGCTTCTGTCGTGCTGAAAACATTACCGCCTCGCAAGCACGGATCCCCATTCTCCGGCCACTCAAGCGCTAGGAGTCACCTCAGTCTTTGCGGTAACTCACTTGGGTTACAGCAGGGACACGTCCAAACTCATTTAACTGTTTTACTACGTGGCAATGGAAGTGAAATTCAGTCTGAGATTAAGGCTTCTACCTTTACAGGTCTGCTTGTGAGCCCTGTTTCTGAGGAGCTGTAGTCGGTGGAGCCCAGAGCACAGTTTGACTCACCTGCAACTCCAGGAGAGGCCTGCTGGGCAGCAATATCTGAGCTTGCTTGGAAAATGAAAAATGCTTGTGCTGAAGTATAGGATAAGCTGCGATGCTGCTAGATACATGTTGTTTAAAATGTTTAATTTTTTAAAAAAGCTTTAGTCCAAAAGCTGATTAATTCAACAAGGGTTTAAATTCGATTAGTCAATGTTTTCAGAAGTTTCTAAACAGAAAATGCATAGGTCAGAAGCCTGCTTGTGCCTGTGGGAAGTAACTGCATGGTGTACTCCTGATAGAGTGTCCAGGGAGGGCAATGAGAGAGGAAAATACCCCCACTGAATCTATGCACTGGTATGTGTTCATAGAGACTCGCCACAAAGCAAAGATACAAGGTTACACAACATATTTGGCCAAATCTTAAAAAAAACCAAAAATATTTAAGACACTGATTATTTTTATGCTGGTTTGTTGTTTGTTGTTGTGGGGGTTTTTTTCAATTGATTTTTTGTTATTTCAATATATTTAAATGGGAGTTTTGAGACAGATAAAATGCATTCAAACATTCAATTTCTACCAATAGTTGAATTATGCTTGGATAAATTAGATTCTGGTTTAGCAGAGTATTAAGTACTTTGTAACACTTCTACATTTTATGGCAGCCTGCATTTACCCGTTCAGTGTCTGATCAAGAGGGCATTCCACATTTGACAGACTGCAAGTGGGGACCACAAAAACTAAATATTAACTCGGATCTTTTAGTAGATACGCATGCACCTGCGTGGACTGAGAAGCCCAAAAAGTATGCAAGAGTTCTCACACTGGTAAAGAAAGCAACCCTTCCATTAGCCATCTGCACACAGACATATCTGTCATTAAACCTGCGTGTATAAACCATGATTCAGGCACTCAAAAATAGCTGCCACAAAGCCCAGTGCCACACACTTCATGAAGAACAGAGCAAATATTTAATGAACTGAGAATGTTACATTTCTACATTAAGAGCACAGCTTGTCTATTTTTAACCAACCTTTTCTTTAGATAAGGCCTTGATCATCTGAGCTGTGATGTGCCCATCTGATTTACCAATAATGCCATCTTCTTTGTGGCTCCTGCTTGGCATTTCTTCTGGTTCTTTATGAATAGGCATGGCTCTTCCAACCACACACATTAGCTTTGTCTCCAGAGGACCCAGCTGTAAGTATTCCTTAAGAACAAAGAATATTATTCTTCTGTAATTACATCGAAAAGCAGCCATTCTTCAAAAACAAACAAACAAACAAACAAAAACCAAACCACCAAAAAAACCCTGCAACTTTCTTTTAAAAGCAACAGTAAAGATGCTGCCCTGGGGTTGCTATGTTTGGTAATGTCAGTGTTAATGGGCTTGGTTTACAAGCCAGCTCGTCTTGAGAGGCTGCAGCCCTGCTGCCCTCTTCTTCTCCAGTATGTTTTCACTAATAACGTTTTCTCTGCAAAACGAATTCTGCTCCCAAGTTCAGTTCTGTGAGAAGAATTAAACTAATCCAACAGCTCACTACTGCCAAGAGAGAGGTCCAAGTCCAGCCACGTGCTTCCACCACGTCTGCACTGGCTCTGGTCATCTCCAAACCTCTGAGTCGGTTCGGTTGACGAACTCAACAGAAAACTAATTCAGGAGGAGAAGCTTTTCTGCTGGTTAGTGAGTGAATCGGCTACAGAAAAGGCCAGTGTGTACTACGGGTTCCCTGAGGGCAGGAGCAGGACCATACAGCCAAGGCCAGGAAGAGGGAAGCAGGAACCTTACAGTGCAAGCTCTTGAATCATCTCTGTTTAGTAAATGATTTCATAATAGTTGCCAATGCAACTCCACCATTTGCAATTATACCTTCGTTGTTATAAAGTACAAGAACGTCAGCAGCCCCAATGTCCCTCAGTGGGGCGGGCTCTGCTGTGCTAACAGCAGGAAGAAAGGAGTAAAGCTAGTATTCCTCTCCCAAGGCTACAAACACCTGGACAGATTTTTTTTTGTTGTTAAATGTTCAGCTTTTCTATGTAATGACTCTTCAGGACAGAGACACTCCTTAAGCTGGTCTCTGATCAAGGCAACAGGATGATTTTTCTGAACACAAGTTGCAGGGTATTAATCAAACTAATGCCCAATTTCCAGAAAAAGAGTTGTTGGGGTTTTGTTTGTTTGTTTGTTTTTAACTCATTATTGAGTATGTTTGAATAGAATATTCAAGAGTAAAAAAACATTATGGAGAAGTATCTTTACACAGCAAGCCCTGCAGTCTACAGCATGTCCGTATCATCATCTTCAATTTGCGGTAGAAATCAATGATGTATATTAATGTATTTTCCAATGATAATTAATTTAGTTAGAAATGTATACAAGTCTTTGTAAATCAAGAGTGCAGTATCAAAGGCACCCAGGAAACATCTTTTTGCAACCTAGGGTCGAGGAATCTCCTGAAGCAGGTGCCACCACCACTTTTGAGAACCACACAAACTCTGTACCTTTTTATTTTCTCAACCCCTGTATTTTGCACCTAGGAACAACTTCATCTTGGCTTTCTGTTGAAGGAATAAATTACTTGTTGATCCTTTAATGCTACTATGCCACAAATTCTAAAGGACCAGTATCCAGGCAAATAAGTCCTTAGAGTACCATAGAAAGCTGTCACTAGGTGACATTCAGAGTTCTTTCTAGGGGGAATTTCATCCCAACACTCCATGTGAGGCCGGCCTGCATGACACAGAACCTATGCTCTTTTGGCCCAGCATCTGAAGGACAAGGATGTCCTAACCAGCTCAAATAGCACCAGGTGCCTATGATTAAGCATCTGAATTGTACACTAGGTAAAAGACATTGGAGGTTTTTTCTGTTGTAGCAATGCTGGGAATAGAACGCTCCTGGCGGTAGCTCATGCTCCGTACTGAAATACGGTTGTGTCAGTGAAAGACCTGGTTACTTTAACTCATACCTGGAAATCTTTTTCAACTGTGTACAACAAGCTATCAAGAGTTGGAGTGAACGACTTCTCCCACAGCTCCTCATCACCGCCTTGAGCCTTCTCATTCTCTGTTTTAGACTGAATCTCTGGAAAGGCTTTTTTTTTCTGACAGGGAACTCTGGCACTTCTGAGGCTTTCATCTCCATCTGTCTTTGCTTTTTAAAGAGAAGAGCAATGATTTGTATGTAATTGTTAAGCTTTATGAAGATCAGAATTAGTACTTGGTATGAGCATTGCCTGCAATCTTTAATGTGGCTTGGCCAGTGTAAAGATGTAAAGAACAACTTGGTAGGATTTTTAATTGGCAATCCAAGCCAAATGTTGTTTTTTCTCACTGATTTTTCTATGTTTATTTCTGTTCATAATTTCTGATCACGATCAGGGACTGAAATTGATTGGGAGTTAGAAGTAATGGGTCTGTAAGATGAGGCAGGGGAAAAAATGAGCTTTTATCAGTTCAACTTAAATCCTGTATAGCCCTGAATAGTTAAAAAAAATAGGAAAGGCAGCAAAAACAAGTATAAACTTTTTCTGTATCTATGTATTTATCTCTATACGTACATACCTACAAGTTCCTGAAACACATCTAGTCTACTTCTAACTCCCCCGAAGAGCTCGCATTTGCAGTTGACTAATTCGCAGGATGACAATTCTGGACATGAACTGCCACGTTAAACACCTGCCTGGGACAGTGACTTGACCCCAGCTTATTGGAACAAAACCTACTCCTCCCAGTAACTATTGTAAAGGTCTAGCAAAGGTAATAGAGCTGAACTGTTCAAAGTGAACATATATCTAATTCAGAAGTCTTAGTCAATATGTTTGCTGGTGCCTGATGGTTCCAGAAGGGCCCACCTATGTCTGGAACTGATCAGAACTTCAACAGACCTGTTCATGTAGCCATAACTGTATGGTTTCAGTTTTTGCAACTTTCATTTAATTTTGTCCTTTTTCCCCCTCTTTCTTCTACTCACACAAAGATGTAAAATACAATGTGATATTAAGAAATCCGTAGAAACCACCCTAAACAGGTAAGCACACCCGCATGGTCCTTCTTGCCTAATGGTATATCCTTTTCCTGGGCACACCAACCAGAATAGATGGAGATTTGGTACTGCTTACCAAGATTTTCAGTTCAGGCTGAGCTCCGTGCAGCTTCACCTGCTCTTGCCAGGGATTCATTAAAATTAACTCTGGTTAATTCTCTATGAGCTGAATGACTGTAAAGTGACCACATGTACACTGCAAGTGAAAGCCAGTGTAGAGTTCAAGAGTGTCCTCCCACGGACAAGATAATAACGACGTTATGTTGGTATGGATCAGTAAATAACTGATTAAGATATGAATCATATTTTTGTAAAAGTTGGCTGATCCAATTATCCGCATTCCAGGCTAGCTCTGTATCACTAGCATTCTAAACACCAATTTCAATTTTAAAACTATATTCCAGGTAGATTGTGGAAATGTCTTATTAATGCAAACTACAGTCTATCACTGCTGTCATGGCTGCAATTAAGCAGGAAATTAAGTGTTCGCCATGTAAAACAGGCAGTTTGATAAAAAACTTAAGAAATAAAAAGTATTTAAACATTCAGTGACTTATCAGTTCTTATAAACTGCTGGCATGTGCATTACCTGCGTACTGTCTATACTCTACTTCTTTCATTTCATCCTTAGGAAATTCATCTTGCAAGCGAGCTGCCTGGGTAAGAAACAAACGCCTATGAAATAAAAAAAAATAACGTGAAACTCACATTAGAGGTCTGAATTTTCTCTCTAAATTGTCCTGTGCAATCTTTTGGAGTGAGGGGGTGGGGATTCTTTCTGAAAGCTGTTTGCTCTTAACCACAAATGCAGAACAGTGCAATGGTTTAAAAATGCAATGGAGGCAGCCAGGTAGTTTAGTGGCTAATAAGCTGCTCTTTCTTGTTATTAGTCCATAAGTTCAGCTATGTCCATGAGACTAAAAGAAAACAAATGTTATAGTGTCCAGTCAGCCCAAGCTTCAAACCACAGCTGGCAGCTCTCACTTAAAAGCAGTCCAAAGTTTGGAGAGGAGAGAAAAATGGTCACTTCTTAAGACTTGGAACTTTTTTATGCAATATGGCTGAAATCACTGTGCTGGGACTGGAAAATGAAGATGGATCGTTCCGATTGTTACATTGTGCTTTTGATACCATTAGTGTTGACATTTTGCAGCTAAATTAATCTTTTTGTAGGGAACAAGTTAAATAATTTCAATATAAAAGAAACTAATACTACAGACACCTCTACAGACAGACCTATCTCAAGGCCGCTTCCTTACTCTGTACCAGGTCATCTGTTTCACCTGAGATTGCAAAACCCCATATATTTGCATATTAATCTTCACATCCTTAAACATTTTGCCAACAGTAAAGGAAAAATCTATTACTCAGCACTTGGTCTGAGACAATTACAACAGAAAGAAACTATTTCAAGCCCCAATGGTATCCCCACTAAAAGGAAGTAAGTGTTGCTAGGTCTTAATAGATTATTAAAGAACCCAATTTCTTCCCTGAATTTTGGTATTTAGGAGGTTACAATGTCACTGTCATCCTTCAGAGACACAAGTCCCACACACACTCAGTCAAATCCTGCCTCCCCTCAACTAAGAAACTGCCTTGACTTTGTTGTGGGAGAGCCCAAATAGCTCTAGAGGCAGGAGAAGGCATCGTCTTTTTTAAAAAAAATTAAAATACTCTTCAGTCTGTAAAGGAATCATTTTACCTGGGTACTCTCAGATTCTGAAGTCTATCATCGATCAGTTTTGTCACTAAACGGATATTTTCTTCTTCCAGGAGCTGAATAGAGGCTTTCAAATCATTTACTTCCTTTCGGTACATCTTAACCTTTTGACAATTAAAAAAAAAAAAAAAAAAAAAAAAGGTCATCTTAGAAAGACTATATCCATTTTGGAAAGCTTTTCTAGTAACTATCTTAATCGCACATACCTAGGAAGAATGCAGCTGTATCAGCAAAACAGCAAGACTGCACATTTGGTGGAGAAACAGCAATGTCGTGACACATTTTCAGCAAAGAGAAGGCCTCTCTGGTTCTTTCACACCTTTTTTAGAATCCTTTACTGGCACAACTCTATCAATCACAGCCACACATTTGGGCTATGCAACCCTGATAGCAAAACCTTCTCAAGTAGCCAAACACGTCTGGTAGACAGAAGCTCTGGGTTTTTCTTTTTCTGCTTTCACAGAGCCCTGAGAGAGAAAAACCTTCTTTGTAGAGTTAAAGTCAGGCTCTTGCTTAGCAAGCGTTGCTTTTCTAATTCCTGCCTTTACACAAAATCTTCTTACCCAGAATTAGTGAAGCTTTCAGTCTAAGTTAGCCGCGAAATTGGCTAAATCCCAGATTCTAATTTCTTTTGGACTGGTAATCGCCCCATATTGCCATGAAGTTTTATTAACCAAAGGATACCAGTTAAGTTCCCACAATTCCTCTCACTTTTCCTGAAGTACAAGCAAGTTCTTACCCCTTTTACTGGGAAGCGGAATGTACTGTGGGACAGATACCTTCCCGGAAATCTTAGGCATACACACATGTTTAAAAGCAGTACCTAGTGATCTGAACACATCTGTTCTCACCAAAGCCAAATTAACCCAGCTATAATCATCCCAATTTGCAGTTAAAAACTAGTTCCCATTTCTCCCGGGGATTAAAAAAAGGTGAAAATGACAGGACATTAACCAGTAACAGGATGTGGCTTGGCACGATGAGGTGATGCAGCTTTGTACTGTCTTGGTGTGACACAATAACCATGGAAAAATGCGACTGAAGTCTCCAAATCTGTTCAAATTTGGAGGTAACGCGTTTAGGGCTGTTTTGGTAAGTCATTTTTCAGTTCAGTGGCCAAACTGAAAAAAAGATAAATTTTGAATCAGGGCAAAACTGAAATTTTTGGTTTATCTCCCCAAAATATGCTGGAAGAATCTGTCAGCTACATATAAACATTAGCCTGAAAGAAAATATTTCATCTGTATAAGAAAATCTGAGAAAGTGAATGGATGAATTCAGAGGACTGGAGAAGTTAGTGATAATAGTTTTGTTTTCCACGATAATTCAAAGTGCTAATTCATAACATAGGGAACTAGTAACATAGGAAACTAATTTATAACATAAGAAACTTCTAGTTGAGAGGAAAGAAATCCAAATCCCTCAACTCCAAGGTAAGGGCCTGTCAGGACATAAGAATACTCCAAAGTGGATCTCCCTTGTTGACACTGCCTAATGTGTGTAAAATTCATCAGTGTTCAGTAAGACTGGCAGATGGGAAGGGAATTCTTGCTCATTCAAGTGATAGGATGTATAGATTCAAACTCCTGTTTGTTCATTCAGACTAAAACATTAATTCTTTCCTATTGACCCCCACTTCATTGCCTCAGAAGCTGTGGTTTGGACACCCTCCCTGGAAAGTTAAAGATGTAGGCTCAGAGCTCATTAAGGGGAAGAAGAAAAGCCATATCCCTGCATACTGGCATATTATTATTATAAATAATAATAAATAAATAAAATAATAAGCTTATTTATTAATTTCCCCAAAAGTTTTGCTCAGTTCAAAACTGTGAGGTTGTAAAGGTGGGGCAGGGTATTTCCTCCCTCCAATCTCTTGCTTAGATTTGATTGCAACAAAGAACTTGTATTGATTGGAACAAACACAAACTTTCACCATGGAAAAATCAATTTCCTAAATTCGGCTTGCAAAAAAGTTTTTCTCGTTTGTTTTTAATCAAGAAAAGTTTTTCTTGACAAGAAAAGTTACAACTGTCTAATATATAGCTCTAAATTGCTATTAAAGGACAGTTCTAGAGTCACAGAATCATAGAATCATTTGGGCTGGAAGGGACCTTCAGAGGTCATCTAGTCCAAACCTCCCTGCGGTGAGCAGGGACATCTCCAACTAGATAAGGCTGCTCAGAGCCCCATCCTGCCTGACCTTGAATGCCTCCAGGGGTGGGGCTTCCACCACCTCTCTGGGCAACCTGTTCCATGCTTCATCACCCTCATTGTAAAAAAATTTTTCCTTATGTCAAAGAAGCTATTAAGAAGCTATCAAGTAATTAATTGCAACTATACACGATTTTGATTTTCCTCTCTTCAGTGTATTAATCTCCAGGGTTTCTTTATTATCTCCCATTTAAAGCTGTCTCAAGCCCTTTCTCCAAAAATGTTTCCAACATCCATATCTGTTTTCTTTTAATACAGCAGCACTAGAACTTCAATGCAATTCAAAACTACCCTCCGGATACTTACATGGTTGAGCCTTTACACTATATAGTATCCCAGTCTCCATAGATATAACTACTTCATTGTATGGAACATTGTAGTCCTTCATATAACTGCTTGGTCAGGAAAAGGGGTCTTTCATTGTGAAAGCAGATATTCTCTTACGTTTCTTTTAAAAGGTTCTTTTACCTTTATTCACCACATACACTGTTTGCTACTCAGGATTACAGATTAGTTACAAGAAAATTGCTCTCCTTTTCCTATCAAAGTATTCAGAAGCCCATCACTAGAAACAGTTATGACTGTAGGCCATGGTATTTCAGACCTGAACTACCACAATAAACTGTACGCAAGTAATCCTCTTACCTCTTCTTTTAGCCATTCATTCTCTTCAATTTCTCTGCGACTGTTTTTGTCTAAGTATCTTACAGCATTCTGAGAAAACACAATTTAAGATCATCTCATCTGAAGGCAGGACTTTGACAGTGCTGCATACTATAAAGAACCACCT
>NW_009597529.1:4593-13014 GCF_000690535.1 Cariama cristata | reverse complement strand
TCAGCAGAAAATAATTAAGAAACATCCACACAACAGACTGTAGCATCCCCTGAAAGATTAGAAGGGGATTTAGTCCACAAGGCCAGCTGTTTCTTCTCCATCATCCTGCCTAGTGCAGTTTATACGTCAAGCAGTTTACCAATATTTTACCATTTCCCATATGAGAACAGGGCATTTCCTTTTTGCCTAACAAGTTCTGCTGTGTTCCCACTACTGCTCAAACCTTCCCGTTTTCAAGAAATCAAACCTTTAGCTATTAAAAAACTCAAGCAAAATCACAAATGAGGCAGTACTGACCTATGACAAGTGACTTAAACATGTAGAGGTCTATGCTAATATGCCAAGGCTACAATTTAATTATTGACGTCAGCAAGTGGAAAGAAACAACTAGGGGGGAAAGATGCCCCTGTAGAACAACACACACACAGTCCTTTGGATTATGTTCTCACATGACTGAAAATTCCAGCACTGAAGTTGAGGAATTTAAATACCTAATGGGCTCAACCAGTGATTTGTACTGAGGTATGCTTTGCATTTTGTGACTGTAAGAAGCCATCAGCAAAAATACTTTGTAAATCATGTTTGCAAATCCGAGCTGGCAGAGATGACAAAAAAAAATAAAAATCTATGTATCATCAATAATACTAAATTTTACAGTAGACTGCACTATTTTGGCATTTTAAAAACGTTGTACTTTACAACTTTCTTTTTTTTTCAAATTGATATATATTTCCATGCAGACAATCTCTTAGTTTGTTATTGTTTTTTGAAGTCTATGCAAACATCAAAATCAAGGTCACAGCAAAAGCAACATGTTCTTGAACAAGCCGTATCAGTACCAGGTTCCCATACCTCTTTGGTAAAATGCCCTCACATCTACTCACAGTATGATGTAAAAAAAAAAACCAAAACAACACGTGTGTATAACAATAATCAATGCCATGTTTAGTAAGAAGATTTACAGTTTATTTTACTCTCAATTTATTAGAAAAGTTCCAAGTCTCGATTCGAGTTAAAATAATTCTTAATGAAGAGTACATAAATCCTAACTGTGATGCAGTTACTACTTTTAAAAAAGGCAGAAAGAATACCTCAGGGGCCTGTTCCTTACTTAACTCTGCATGCCTCTCAACCAGTCTGTCATTTTCTTCTTTCACTGCTTTCAGAGCATTGCTATAATATTCTTCAAAATAAAAAATAAAATCAGAAATCATTATTTGACATCAAATTCTCCTGACAACAAATAGATAATTGGTATGTTGTTCCTAAACTGGAACTTATCAGCCAGCATCACATACATGATGCTCCACAGAAAAGGATTCAAGTATCCTTATCAGTAGAAACTGTCCTCCTAAACCCAAAGGATAGTGGCATTAACTATAAAGCTAGAAATCTGAAGTGGCTTACACATTTCTGTTGGCAACAGTTGAGCAATTCACTGCTAACTGAATAGTTAACAGTAAGCTCAGCAATTCTCTGCTAAAATATTGTTATCTTAACATTATTATTTTTTTCAATATAGAAGCATATTGGATCATCTTATACACATGGCATTTTTTTCAGACAGTTATTATACAGAGCCTAATAAATTTTCTGATTTATCTAAGCCTTCCAGGGGGTTCTAATTTGACAACAGGACAAAATGGAGAATGCGGCAATTGCCTCAATCATTTGCTTTCATTGTTACTTGTGGTCATTATTTAGAAAGTGTGTCTTACGTCAAACTGAATTTGTCTGGCTTCAAGTTCTAGTCACTTGCTATTTAATTCTTTCATCCTTCCCTTCAGTTGTTTTTTGTGCTATTCTAAATAGCCCACTGCTGCTTGGTATTTTCTCCTTTTGAAGGAACGAAAGAGATTGTAGTAATTTTCTTTGAAGGAAGGCACTTCACACTTGTTCCAAAGGCTTGAAATTCAGCCTAGCTCTGCACTTGTGTTGCAGACAGCCTATTGCTGATCTGGCTGTGAGTGAGTATCTGGCCATGGACCCGCTGTGGAGTCAAAGGCAGTCAAATACAAAAGGTGCCTTAGTTGTGCATTAGTTCTTAATTTAACACTGTGGAAGCCGGCCTGCCTTAATCAATCTACCATCTAGACTTGACAGAATGAAATGGAAGTAGTTACATACTATAATTAATTAATCTTTTCATTCTTTCAGACAGCTAAACAACCTGAGTCGTCCTGCTCAGGAACTGTTCAGACATACTGTTTCTAAGGAATCTATTTTCCCTAACTCTCTCACTGCAACACTGTTCTCCCCACACAAGTGTATGGCTCTCTTTTGCTTCCTCTCCCCTCCAGCAATTTTGTTTAAAATGTCATCTTCAGATCACGTGAATGGTGCCAGCGTCAAGCCCTTCAGTGGGACCTACAGAGACAGGAACACCTTCACCTATGCTTATTCCCTGAGCCTGTTACACATTTGAGTGAATAAGCCCAATTTGCTGCTGCATCACTCTGGAAGCTTGTTAGATTTATTTCTTTTTTTTTTTTTTTTTTTTTTTCATAGGCTAGAAGACTGTACTCCCCAGCCACTTTATAAGTTTGATTTTAGGAAGTTGAGTAAAATAGTATGCTAACATCCAGTACTGGTAGCATCATTTTGCAATATGTTAATTAGGCAACTACTCTAGGTTCCTCTGTAAGAGTCTTTCTATAAATACACTTCCATTTGACCATAAATTTTTGGCTCTGTACCCTGTGACATGCAGGAGGTCAGACAATGTTCATTCTGGCACTCTGTATAAAAGCCCATTCTCTTTTTAATTCCATATTTCAGCAGATGTATAGCAAAGTTTTAAATTGATTAAGAGCATGGAAAATGCGTAATGAAAAATATCAAGCTCTTCTGAATACAGAGATGGATATCTGACAAGCTATCTGGCAACGCAGAAAACAGATTGCAGATCTTAATTGTGATAAAATACATTTCAAGAGACAAAAAGATAGCTAGCTGGCTCTTATCCACAGTAGTGGATGCCTGGTAATGGTTGGCACAGGATACACAGAGACACTTAGAGCAGTGTCACTGCCTGTTACTACCAGCTGCTTGGCTGTGGTCATGCATACTGAGAGGGACATAAAGGCAGAAAACCAGCACATCCTTCTCCTGTTAGAAGCATGGGTTATGTAACAGCAAAATATTTAAATGATTTTAAAATAATGCAGTAGTAAAGAAACCTTTGTAAAGCACTCAGCACCAGAATACATAAGCTCTCAAATTAATTCTGCTGCTGTGTCAGTACTGAAACAGTTCCCAGGACTTGTATATGTCTGTACTGACAATTTTGCAGGGCCTCATACCTGAGGCTGTGCAGCTAGGAGGCCAAGTTCAGACCACTGCCTGAACAGCTCCCTCTAGTTCTGCATTTAAACCAGTAGCTCAGTTGAAAAGGCTGTGCCAAGAATGAGCTCATACTACTTTCCTGTCAAAGGAGTTTTCAACATGTGAAGTGCTTGTAGCATGATGAGAAGCAACAACAACAGACTCAACATTTTCAAGTATGACTGCTAAAGGAGTCCAGTGTGTAGGTGACCTAAATATAAGTACACTTATTTTAGAAAACTACTGTCCTTCACAGTAGCATTTTTTAAAAATGAGTTGCCTGTATTTTACAAGAAAATTGTCAGAAGACAAGCTTCTCAGTTTCTTCAGGTGCTCATCATTTCTGTAACTTTATCGGTTTCTTTATTAAAGGGACTTTCACAGAGATAGTGAGAGAGAGTTCTTCCATTTTACAGGATTATGCAGCCCACCTTAGGTGCACTGTTTTGGAAAAGCCTGTAAGACTTGTATTACACTAGCTGTAAACTGACCTGTAGTCGTGTCAAGGTCATCTTTGAGTTCCTTAATGTCTTTTTGCAGATTCATAATCTTGTTGGCCTGTGTTTTACTTCCTACATTTTTGTACTCCAACCAATAATCTCTCTCACTCTGCTTTACTGAAAGTCTTCGGTCAATTTCTTCAATTTGGGAGTGCAGATCTATCAAAATAAGGACATCAGAAGACAAATTCATTACCAATTTCTTGAACTGATAGTTCATAACTCTTACAACTTCATCAAATTCTTTAATAAAGGCATTTTCACTGGGATTGGAGAAAGAAGGGTGATTCTTCTACACTACAATACATTACAACATGATGGCCTCACATACTGTCAAGGGCCACCATCATTGCTGAAAACAGCTTGATCTTATTCTGCCAAGGAGAAACAGGTCTCGCTGCAATCTTGTAACCAAAGATGCCTATGTCTCCCACAGAGAATCACAGGGATGGCAGCCAGAACTTTCAACAATCAGAACTGGTCATTTTTGCAGCCATCAATAATTTTTTTTTAATCTTCCGGTGGAGCCAGTGCATAAGGCTTTCATGAGTTTCAGCTTTATGGAAAAAATGAAGCCTCTGTGATGTATATTACTGTGCAAGTACTTGGAAGGAACAGATTTACTTATAAACCCTCCACAATCTCATACCACATTGAGAGAGCTTAATTTTGCGGAGGAAAAGCTTTATGCATTTTATGAAACAAGGAAGTTGAATCTCTATTTAAAATGCAAAAAAAAGTACTCAATTCCAACTGTGTAAACTGCAAACCACACTTCCACAGCTCACAACACACCTTTCAGAAGTTGTTCTTTGTCCTTGACGTACTGCCATTTTGCTTTCAGTGACTCTTCCACATCATCCCTAGTTACAACCTCCTTTTCATCTTGTTCTCTCTCCTCTTCTTCTATTTGTCTTAGTATGCGCCTGATGTGTGCCTGCTGTTCTTCCTTCAGAAGGTCATTCTATGAAACAACAGAAGAAAAGACTTATATTAAAACATTTTCAAATTAGTTTTCAAAGTGACAGTCCTAAGTAAAGAAGAAAAGTAAACTCTGACCTAGTGCCAGGATGCAATGCAAACAACACTCAGCTAAACACCTATTCTTCATATTCAAAAAGGATGGAGTGGAAGAGAGTTTGCAAGTCCCAGAAGCTTCTCAATAACTTCAGGACCATTACAAGGAAACGAGAGACAAATGACTGCTGTACTTGTTGCAGCACATCAATAGCCCTCCATTGCCTGGAAAGAAAGTTCCTTGTGGGTCAATTTAATAACATTTATTTGTAAGAGTTATTTATTTCACATTAACATTCTTCATGAGAATGTACCACCTTCATGCAGAAATGTCATCAGACAATCAGGTCACTTGCATATAACCACAGCAGACAGTCTTGTCAGAGCTGGAATTAGTTATATGATTCCACAACTGTGATTATAACCCCTTGCCATGACCCTCTCAAGTGACACTCAAGTTATTTGAAATTACTGATTGTGTATGTTTGCTCCCAAAGGATACCTTAAAGGAGCAAATAACCATACCAGCCGAACTGTAACAGTAACTATGCAGTAGAGTGAGTTTCAAGCATTCCACGCTTCTAGGATTCACTCTAAACCACTCAGAAACATTAAGCAGGAAACAAAGAATGGAGCTCAAAGAACTGTCAAAACATGGGTAAATTAAGCAAATAGCACTTCATGCATGCCCTGAAATACTTTGCACAGTCCAAAATATGGAGTCCTTGAGAAAGCAGGTACTAGCAGCAAATTGGGGGAATAACCATAAGAGACTTCAGATGTCCTCAGAGAGAAGAGGCGAATGCCACTTCCACTGATATTTAAGGCCACAAATGAAATGCCATCCAGGCTTCAAGACTGAAAGGAACAGCAAGGAAAGCTAAACGGATGATACCTAGAAAAGCAGGGGAAGTGTCAGGCATGGGAAGGACAGAGATACATTGTTTGTTTCGATGTTTCACTGCTATAGGAAGCACAGGCTGAAACACTGTTTAATCACATGATCCAGTTTAAGGATTTTTGAGCGATTTGAATTAATTTCATTAGGTGACTGTATATATATCCACTTTCAAAGTTCACTGCTCTCAGTCATCAGATGCCATATTACAGTTCTTTATATACGGTTCATATATACGGTTCTTTAAAGTGTCACTCAGGTGCAAGCAGTAGTCACATCACCTTGTTTTAAAAATGGCCCAACACAACTCTTAATCCACAAGAAAGTGAGCCTTCATCAAGCAGTGCTAAAAATTGCACCTAGACGATTGTGTGATGTTCTTTCTTCTTTGTTCAGTTTTCATTGTAACTAAGTTTGCAAGAATAACTAAGCTCTCATAGAAACCTATGCAATTTCATTACCTCAGAAGAGAATCAAAGGTCAGCAAATCTCAACACTTGGTTAGATCTGCTAATACTACTGACAAAAATGAAGTGAATACCATTTATTCTTTGTGTGCTGAAATATCGAGGAATATTTGCAGGTTTGTTTAAAAAGGTATATCTGAATGTACTGCAGTAAAGTTACCTACTGAAAGGGTGTTTGCTGCCCTGTGTTTGCTGCAGAGTAAGATTAAATACTTAGGCAGTTAAAGTGGATCTCATGTGCATTGGAAAACACCTTCACTGAACTCACTTTACCTTACTGCTGTGTCCTATTCTGCAGTGTTCTACTCCCACAGCTCCTTTTTTGCATGGTTATATTTAGGATATTTATGCTTTATGTCACATTTAATTCAGATAACACAAACTTTTAGCACATAAGGTGACTCACTAAATCTAGTTTCATTGACTGTAAGAAATTCACTGCAATGACTAGTTTTAGTGAATGTAATACTAGGATTAAAAGAATCAAATTGAATCTACAAGTTAAAATACCACATATAAAATGCGTTGGGAGAAGGATGCATGGTTGCTTACTCTTTCATGGTACTCTTTGTTCTTTTTTTCCACTTGTTTCAGATGAAACAAAACCCGATCAATTGCTGCTTCTTTTGTCTTAATTCTGTGGAGAAAGAATAAAGAGACATTCTTACAAAAACAGAAGAGAGAGGAATGTTATTTAAGCTAGATTAGATGTAAAGACTACTGAAATGCTTATTTTAATATCATATTGCTTGACTCATTTGGGTAGACACCACTGTCCGCTTACTACAGATAAAGAAGGGATCTCCATATACATCTGGACCTTCATGTTAGTTTGGATCTCATACTCCTACTGAGAATGTTTCTCAACAATATAATTGAATCCCCAATTATACTCTTCCTTTTTAACCACTGGAGAGGATTAAGCTGGTTTATTCTTTCTGGATGTGGTTTAGCTGACCTATTGCACAGGTCAGAAATATTTATTACTCACCACTCACTATAGAGGAAGCCTAAGCAACTCACTCAGACACAGGTCTGATGAACCGCACACTGGAGAATTAAATGGAATTCAATTCTTCTGAAAATTTGGCTTGATGAACTTCATAAACTACATTTGTATACCAAGAACTTGTTAGCCTTTAAGAAGCGCTAAAGGAATAGGGATTACAGCCTGAGTAGATTCCTCTAAGTACGTTTATATATTTTTGTCAAAGAACTAGCTCACCGCTTTTACAATTTTCATAGGTTACGTGTCATTCTCTTTGCGACAGCTGTGAAATAAGCATTTTTTTTTTTCTGGTGTTCTCTCTTCTAGGATGAAAAACACTGGTTTGCAAACGGTGTCTATTTGCAAAATTCTCTGTAATCTTTCTCTCTCTTCCCAGAATTCATTCACCATAGAGCACAGAGGCAATTTATACAATTATCACAATATTTTTTACTGTTTCAATAGCTATTGTTCCTCAGGGTTTTTTTTTTCGTTTGGGGTTTCTTTGGCCCTCCCTATTGTATTAAGTTGTTTTAAAGAAGATCATTTTTTCTTGGCCAAGTTAAGATCACTCAGTTATGCAAACTGCAAGTTACTAGATTTGAATCCTCTGGTGTCAGTGTGCTCCAAGGTATTCTTTGGGTTTACCATTAAGTACAAAGATATTAGTTAGGGAGTCTAGAACAGAGATATGGAGGTATGGTGGTGATGGTTACAGCAAAAATATCTCACTTATTAGACAGAGGTGACAGCTTGGCCACATACTTTGATCTCCTGAATAATCTGCCATTTTAAACCATTTCTGTATTTTGAATACTGATGCTGATCTTAATTTCTGCTACTTGAAGATTTTCCATGAAGTGGCAGTCTGTATCCATCACTTTGTTAGTATCAAAAGTTTATACGAGTAGAATTTGCAGTTTTGTCTGCTACATATTGGAATTTTCCTCTTTAGATTATTTTTCTACGGTATTTGTCAGATCCAAGAAGGTACAAAACAGCTAAACTGATGATTCCTTTGATATTATTTTTCTCAACTCTATATACTAGGTTCCATCTAGACGATTTAATTGTCCAGAAACAACACTCCTCTCCAGTACGATAACGGTTTTGTCAGTCATCTATAGGATATTACTAGGGCAAGTAATTCACAGGGTTGTGGCTCCTAACCAACCCTGAAACAGGAAACTGTACTGAAAATGCAAAACAACTCGCTGTGAACAGCAA
>NW_009597529.1:2708-4387 GCF_000690535.1 Cariama cristata | reverse complement strand
AGAGAGGGAGAAAGATAAAGACAGAAAGAAGAATACTTTTCTTCCTCTTTTCCCCTACTGTTGCTGTAGAAACTAAATATCCTGTGTCAGTACAGCACACATTTCAGTGGAAGACTTCAGACAAATGAGTAATTTGCTGGGATATTTGAATATGCATAATAATATGAATAATAATTTTATCAGACAGTGGTGGGGTTTTTTTCTCAGTCTAGTAACACAGTTTGCTTCTTCCTTAGCAAAATCGATGTGTTTGTTGACTTCTCGGATGGTATTTTTTTTGTGATATGATTCAGCTAAATCTGGTCTGTTTCACTATGAAAATTTGTACCCTGTTCTTTGCAAAATGAAATAGAAAGTCCCACATAAACCCTGTAAACTCCTATAAATGTCACTAGACATCTAGAACTATATGTGGTTGCTCTTCAGTTTGCTTTACCCTGTTTTTCATTCCTACTTCAAGGCATTACTCCTTGCTCCCTAAATGCTGGTAATTGTTGAATATTGGATGCTGTTGAGGTTTTTCCCTTTCAACTTACACCTCTTTGATAAAAGTCACAGAGCTTAATTTTTCTTCTTTTAATCATCTACTCAAGAGACTGGAGATCAAATAAATTGGATTATATTGTAACTACTTCAGATATTCCCCTCTTGAGTCTTATTTTTCTCTGCTTGATTTTAAGAGACATTTAAGTTATCCCTCCATTATTTTAAAAATAAACCACTTTCTTTTGTGCTCCACTCTCAGCTGCACCAAGGAAGCAAACTGTAAGTCATGAGGTTCTGGCTACTGACTACATACCTCTGTGAACACCAAGGAATCCTAAAAAATATAGTCAAATGTGATCTTGCAGCTTCAGAGTATGCTGATCAAAAGCTTGCCACTAACAGACAAAAATGTGTGTGTGTGTGGTGGTTTCTAATAAAACTTTTTCCCAAATTGTGACCTAAGGGCATAAAATTATTTCTGACCCACTTAAATGCTTTCTTATAGTTACAGTTTAAAAAGTGTCTATTTCTAAAATAGCCTTGAAAACCAAAACCAAGAACACAAAAGAACACTACACAACTGCCACAGTCAATCAGCTCAGGCTCTAAATGGGATAAGCTGTCTTTGTTATCTGCATTATCACAATCTATATGAGTGAAAAGTTAAATATATTAAACGTACTGAAATTCTAGTAAGGCTTCTGGGAAAGCTGATTTAGGTTCTGCAAGTTGCTCTTCTGGTTTCTCCTCTTTCTTCTCCTCCATGCTTCTTGTTGTACTTGTGCTAGAAGTTAGATCTAAAGGGAGGAAAGGGCAAACAGAAAAGAAGGGGGAGAAAAAGAAGAAAAAAAAGATTAATTATTTACAAAATGTCATACGTTCACCAGCTTTTGTCACTTGTGACAGGTTCTTAACAGTTCTGAAATGAACAAAACAAGATGTTTTGTTGACAACAATAATCCTGCCCAGGGTAGCACCCAGGCCCGTTTCTTTGGGACATCCTGAACTGTTGTCCTGAGTAAAGATACATTTGTGAACAGTGGCCTCTATCACTAGTTACTTATTGCATCCCTTGCTGCGAGTGGTGTTTTACATTCTTGCAAATCAAACAGGCAGTTGTTCCTTTTCCAGTCCTTTGTTTCTTTATCAGGCTTGTTTTATCCAGTCCGCTTGTTAACATGCATCTCTTTCCC
>NW_009597529.1:0-2677 GCF_000690535.1 Cariama cristata | reverse complement strand
TCTCCTTCTGTTCTCCTAGCATTATGAATATTTGCCTTTCACTGCAACGCTGATATCAGTTTTCATTGTCAGAGCTGGAACAAAACCACTCTCTGAAAGGACATGCACGTCAGCAGTATTCCCTGGGCGAGTTGTCACAACTACCAACCTCAGAATTCAACTGACAATGAATAGTTCTGTATTGGAACTGGTAGCATATATTAAATGAAATAAAAAAAATCATAAGAAAAGGGCACTTATGAAGATTCTTCACTTTCAGCAGTCACATAATGAAATGCCCAAACTGTCTTAGTTCATATAACATAGGAGGTTTTATTACTGAATGAGTAGAAACATTGTATATAACGTGTTTTCATATTCAACTGCTTTTCTGAATTTAAGTTCTGAATTCTAACAATTATCACTGTAATAGCCAAAACTGATAACAACTTGTTCTGTGACTAAATACAGCAGGCTGGATGCTTTTCCCGTTAAAATGAGCACAAGGAAACAGGAAAACACAAACACCACCACCCCACCACCACCCCCAAAAAAAACCCCAAAACCAAAACATCAGTGGAAAGCCACATAGCAAGCCTGCCAAATCGATGTAAAATCAAGGGAATGAAGTTAAACCAACAATCAACAGATGAACTCTAATTCATTCGCTGGCACATGCCTTCTCACTCCATTCACCACACCCTGAAGTAAAGCAATGTCAGCTTTCTGTATACAAAATAACTTTCTACCCTAGATGAGTAGTTGATGCGTGCTGCTGAAACAAGTGAGGGTGCTGAGGGCAGGCAGTGTGCTGTGTATTGCAGCAAGGCATATAAAAGGAATGCTCACTGTGTGGCATCTCTACAAGGTAAGGGAAAGAAAGGGTAAACATACCTTGGAGTCTATGTTCCCAGGCAGCTCCTTAGACTTTGGAATATCTTTTTCATAATGTTTTATCCAGAAGAATTTTACTCCCACTCTGTTGGAAACTTGCTTGTGCAGATTTTGTCTCTTCTGCTGCTGAAGAAAAGCTCATGCTCATAGGGACAATTGTCTAGAGCTGTCAATCACCATCTTTGCACCACCTGAGTATTTATGTTGGAGAGACAGCTGATTCCATTCACAGACACCTGGAAAATCCTGACTCTCACCAGCAATACCTTGAACTTCTGAAATGTCCCAGATCAATGTTTTAATGGTTGCTACACATTAGTAAAATATTTCTACTGTGGAACTTCAATACAATCACACCTGTGTCACAGCATCACCGTATGACTGCAGTAAACCTTACTGACATTGACCACCCAAGAAGAAACTCTTTTGTACCAGAGCATCCACTTGAGTCGGAAGCCATATTCAGTCCTTAATATTCACACACAACATTTACAGATACTAATTCAGTACAATATTTTTCATGAAACTTTTAAAAACCCTAAACATGTGACTATCGTAAGATTGAGATTTTAAAAACAGACCACGTAAATTAAAAAAAAAAACCAACTCACTGAAACAGTAAGTCAGGTACTTCGCTCCCCTAAACCCCTTTGAAATTTCCAGGCCAAATGCACAAGTGCAGGATGTATTTTTGAAGTATGAAAAAAGAATCTATCATCCTTCTTCAGCACAGAATTAACTGGACTGGTATTCATTCCACTTTCACTCAAGCATTTATTTTACTGATTTTCCTCAGAAATGGAAGATCACTGCAGCAATCCCTAACTTCTCTATTATTATTTCTGTCCCTTCCACTAAATGGATAATCAAATCCCCTGCTTAAAACTGGGTACAAAGTGAAACATTTTGAGCAGCAGTACTTTGAAAAGGCTTTGGGTTTGGTTTTTTTTTTTTTTGAACTCCAGTCCCAGGTGAGCTCCAGTGATACATTTATGAAATTCTTCCTGTGCAGGGAGCAATAAAAAAAACCTTCCAAGCTATACAATAAGGTAAAAAAAGTACTATAACAACAGACTTCCTGGATTTTGCAAACCATGGAAAATACACACACAAGAGAGAAGAGGACACATTTAGGGGGACTGAGAACCGACTGCAGATTTTAAACCAGCAGAAAAACATTTGCAGAGGGTAAGATCTATTTCTTCTCCCAAACGAATAAATTAGGAGGCATAACTCTTGACAGACCCCAATATCGCCACCAGCACTTTCTTAATCAGTAACTGCACTGCCATTACACCCTTAGAAGAAGCAAGCAGATCCCAGACACTGTGACCCGACTACTGTGACTCTCCAGACACTCATTGCAGGGACCACCTGTATGGCAGCTCACCACCCACCTGAGCTTATTCGCTGTCATCAGTGCCATCCACGCCAGCACTTGTGCTCACACTATTACCCCTGTATCTCAAGCAGCTGCGTTATCAGTACCCTCCACTCCCTCAGTCCTCGTCAATAATTACCTCAGCCCTCTGCAGCCACACCGTAACTCCTTCCCAATCTCCAAAGCAGGCTAACAATTCCCTCTGCCCTCAGTCCCTTCCTGCACATCCCTTGCATGTGTTCCCTGCTACCTTCTTCATCACCTCAGTGGACAAAGCTGGGCCTCCCCTCACAGTGGCCAGAGCCCCCCTGTCTGCAGCGACCAGACCCCATTGGTACCGTCACTCTGTGCCTAAGCCCCCCCATAGTGTCCCCCGCCACCTAAGAGTTCCCCACACGGCCAGGTTTGGAGGTACATCCCCTC
>NW_009597528.1:214907-220300 GCF_000690535.1 Cariama cristata | reverse complement strand
AAATCTCATCATGGGGAAAAAACTGTTAAAAAATCGTCCCATCTTTCTGCCACGAGTTAGAAACGTTTCAACAAACTATTCTGCACCTCTTCGGCGGGGAATTACTAGCTATAACCTTCCCCTTCTCAATGAACTGGCCACGGGTGAGCCTCAGATGTCACGTTCTATGTAATGTTACTTCCAAATACTGTGCAGAATACTTACCTTTTCTGTAAAGTACAATGAAATGTTGACAATTACTTAACCTTAGATTTTCCCCTCCCCCTTTGCTACACATCTGTGAAAGCACCCATGGCACCAAAAAAAAGGAGCACTAAAGCAAAGTAGATCAGGAAATGAGGGAATGGCGAACTGCTAGACACAAGCTGATGGCAACCTATAAAACTTTGTACAGATTCTCGGCAAGGCCAGGAGGAAAGTAGCAACTTCTTAAATTAACCAGGATATACAGAAACAGCAGTGAAAAGGAGCCTTCGACGTGGGTAATACACGCCAGCAGGGCTACTACTGCTGCTAAAACATAACAATCTTCATGTCTATATTCCATAAAATAGAAAATCTGTGTGGACAAATGAAGTAAAGTAGAGCACATTGGATTACCTGTGGCTGGGAAAAGCATACTGTAAATGTCTGATTAGAGAGAAACTACAGCAGAGTTAATTTTCCAACTGCAACTGTAGTTTTGTAACTGTCAACAAAGAGCAGGAGTTTTAAGGGGCAATCCAGAAATCAGCAGGCAAGTATCTCTCAGCTTTTCAAGGTTAATTGAGAAGAGGGGAGAGCTGAGCATACTAGTAGAGCTTGGTAAATTAGATGCAATGCTGTAGCTTGAGGACTGCATCTGTTCACAGGGGTGAAGAAGATCCACGTAGCCACAAAATCCTTCCTGGCCTCATCTTTTTCTATGACATTTCACAGGTTTCAAGATGTGTCCTTGTCTCAAATGCTGTGGTCTAAGTTTTAATGTAATACGCATGGTGATGTCTTGATTCTGCAGAGAGACTTCTATACAGAGATACTGTGATAGTCATTTTACTGGAAATAATCCCTCTGCTTGAAAATAAACTAGATTGCAAAAATGATTGTTAGAGATGTATTAAAAAGATTGTTGCAGTTAAGTAATCAGTTGTCCCTATCGGGAAGAAAGACTGAGAATTACACTCAGATGGGAAACAAATCTTGTCAAACTACATTTTGATGCAATGCAAGTTTCAGTGAAAAAGGTAATGGAATGTCTGCAATAGCAGTCCATAAACCCTGTGACTTGATGCTTATGTTGATTAAACAGAAATTAGCAAAAACCAAAATATGTTTAGCCCATACAAGCTAAACATATTTGTAAATCTTCATCTCATTGAAGTATTTATAGTAGTGATACACAGATTATTACAAAGCTACCTAATATACCTGTGATTTGAGAGAAACAAGCAAATGGCTGATTAAATGCCATGCAACAAAGATTTCTTGATGGTCAATTATGATGGATACGGGTTAATGACATAGACCAATCTAGACACCTTGGTAAGGTGGCCTCATTTGTTCAACAGAACTGTTGAAGTCAAGGTCAGCCATCTAGTGAAAAAGAACGCAGGTTGCATTTCAGGCTGGGGGATTATTTTCTGGAAGGCAGTTTACAGTAAACAGCGTTAGTTTGCCCTACTGAATAACTGAATATATGCTCCGGCTGTTACAGGTTGGTAAGCTCACTCACACAGATGACAGCTGTGAGTGGATGGGTAGCAGAGAGAGTATCAAAGCTAAAATAAACAGAAGTTACATGTCTAGGCATTATTAGCAAGACCAGTGTGGGAATACTGGCTTTGTGTCCACACTTAGGATTAATGGAAACTATATAAAGATTAGAATACCCGAGAGACAATTGATGTATGTTTTAGAAGGATAACCGTTTCTTCTCTCTGAAGTGAAAGTCCTAACAGAAGACAGGAACCTTGCTCGCTCTTCCTCTTGTTCTCTATTTAAATTGATCTTGGATTCTTTTAGCTGTGGTGGTACAGCTGCGATGGAAGAGAGGTTTGTTGCCATCCCTCTCATCTGGTGGTGACGGTATTCTCCTGGGAATGGGAGACGTGAGACTGAATATGCATGAGGCTGCAGAGAATAAACCCAATACCCCGTTTCTTGGGTTAGAACTCTAACTACTGGATCAGTAAGTAAATGGTGACCACAGGCAGCTACTCCTCTAGTGTGTTTTAAATCCTTTAGCTCTGTTTAGTTCTTTAGAGGAAAGAATCTAAGTGCTTACCTTCAAGAATAAGTTCCAAGCAGTGAATCCCAAGTGAATATAAGCATATTTCTTCAGATTTTAGTAAAGTGCCCGAGGAATGGGACTGCAGATGTTATCACTGTCCTGTTTCGTGTCAGCTATATTAGTTACTGCTCCATGCCTGAGATGCTTAAAAGGTAGGCCTGTGACACACAGCCTAGAACCTGCATGATTTGTTAGCTTCAGTCCCCAATATCTTTGGAGTCTCTCTCAGTATTGCCTCATCACGTACAGAACCTGCTGACATGAGAACTTCTTGTCCACTTTCAGAAGGGCCATGGTTCTCGTTCTCACGCTTTGAAAAACTGACCTTCAGTGTGATTTGAAAGGAAAAGAAAAAGGGGACAACCAAAAAGATTTGTGGTTTACTGGTGAGAAATAGTGGATGCTTGTCCCCTTGCCTTTTAAGCACGTGTTTGAGTTTTCTAAACTGGAACTGCTGATTTTTCAATGTGTCCCTATATCAGTATTCCTCTGTTAGGATATGGCTGCTCCACCACATACATTGCTATAGCTTGATCAAAACAGGCATAGTTAAAGACAGTTTCTGGAAGCTGACGCTATGTAAATGCATTGCACAATGAAGGTGAAATTTTAATACTGCAGCTAATTAATGACTGGAATATTTTACCTATGGAATGTGAATTCTCTGTTGCTTGGAGCCTTTAAATAGAACTGGAAATCTTTCTGAAAGATATGTTGCATCTCAAATGTAAGTTATGGGATGGATGGAGCGGTTACTTGGGTGAAGTTCAGGTGAAGTTCTCTGGCTGACATTACACAGGAGGTCACAGCAGATGATAAGGATAGTTTTTTCCAATCCCATAAGCTGTAAATCATGATATGCAATGATCCACTGTTACAACGTAGGACTCAACTCTTCAGAATAAAGAGTCAGCTTATCTTACTGAACAATGCCTCTCAAATGCTTTAACACGTTGTAAAGAGGATTATTTTAATGAATTGGTACAATTTCCCACATTTATTATATATACTGGAATATCATTAGTTGCACCTGATTTAGATGTCCTATTTTCATTCTTAATCCTATGCCTGCAATTGCATAGTAAGAAATACATCCTCCAAACAGTAGTCTGAATTATTAAAAAATAGAAAAAAAACCCAACACGTGGGAGTATCTGTTCCAAGGAGGTATCCACACAGTGGTACAGGAGAAATATCCCAAGTATTGTGCAGTGAGCTACCAACAGAGGAGGAGCGGCAAGACAGAGAATTTTAACACAGTGAAATTACCATCTTTGGTAACTCAGTAAATGTGGTGCATGTTTGACATTAAAATAAGTGAGTTTGTGTCACCTCTTAAATATTGCCATCAGCTGTCCATAATTTGTCAAACAAAAAGAAGTGCAAGGTGTTGAAATTGTACTAGTATTTTCAGGTAGTTTCCAAGTCCCTTTAGACATTTTTTTTTCCCCTTCCCTTCTACAGCCAGCCCATCTACCTTGTAAGAATTATAGCCTGTCTTTGAAATGGCTCAGATGGAAGTACTGAGCAGGTAGAAAGCTACTTGCTATATGCTTGAATGGCTCTGAACAATTCAAAGCCATCAAGAAGTTTGCAGTTCTGGAAGAAGAAGAGAAAAAAAGATGGAAAGTCTTTGTAGGTAATACCGGCTCAGTGGAAAGTAAAGAAAATGTGAAGACTTTTCTAGGCACAGAACACTGTTCTACTGAGACAGGGATCATCTTTCTTTGGAGAAATTGCTGTCTGCAAATGAGCATGTTCGGTATGCACAGCCATCCCTAATGGAACACCCATCCCCTCTGCAAAGTTCCGTAGCGTACCACCTGTCTGTCCGTGTGTTCGACATTCATGAAACTCTGGACTTACACACCTAAACCCCTTTTCCCCTATAGTATATTTGCTGACCACAAATCTTTCAAAGGAATTCCGAAGAGTATGGCTGCCATTACTGTTAAGGTGGACTAGTGCCATCTCTAAGCAAATGACGAGCCTTTGCTCATCTGGCAGATCAAGAGGAGACTTCACTGGGCCCTGAGAAGAATTTTTGTGTTCAAATTGTCCAGCTCTCAGGAAACAACACCTTGTGAGTACTGAAATTAGGTATCACTGTTGAAGAGTTAGTGGGATGCACTGTTCCACTGTAGTTACTGTGCCAGGAGTGCTTACGTGATAATCCTAAGCAGCTAATACAAACGTTAAACTAAATACACGAGTATCAGAGCAATTCTTATCGTATGAATTAGAACCCAGGTCTCTTACGTTCTTCTGGCCTGTCCAGTTACTGGAGTCATACTGGTTTCTAATACACATTTTAGACTCCAGTGAATGGATACTGAAACCTGTATTCTCGTTACTGTTGTAACATAAATGGAAGACACGTTTGTTAACTAGTCCTTAGTTTGTTTTTGCAAGCTACTGACTGCTATTGAGTGTAATTGCAAGCTATGACAATATTATTTCTCTTAGCCATTTTAATGACTCTGACACCACAGAGGACGAACAGCTTCACTTGTCTTCCTGCAGTAATTACTGAGAAGTTGTAACCATCATATTAAAGAAGAAGTATATGCTTTATGTAGTTGTCTGTATATAGAAATACCTTTGCATTTTTTGTCTGGGAGAAAATGCTAGAAGGTGATGATGATAAAAACCATGGAGGTCAGGGAGCATTCTGATTAGTAACAATGAGTTCACAGTGAACTAAGGATAAAATCAACATTGATTTCTGATATCAGAAGTATTTTTTCTCAGCTCTGCATGAAGTGGTATTGGTGTGGATGAGTTACAGCACAGATACATACTGTGCACAAGAGTAACTGAGACTATGTTTAGGTAAACGGCAACACACACAGGCGGTTCTAGTATCTAGTCTAGGTGAAAGGTCAGTTAAATTGTTTCAGCCACAAGAAGGGGTAGAGTAATGTATCTGGAACAATACATAGAAAAAGAGAAGAGGAAAAGAAACTACCAAGGTGCAAAGGATACAGTAGCTATTTTGCATAATAATGAAATAAGTCTGACTCAAAAGCAATATTAAGTTAGCAGTCTGCTTCAGCAGTAAGCATGTAAAAACGTGCAGACAAACCATCTACTGGAAGGTGCATGCAAAAGTGCAAAGAATGAT
>NW_009597528.1:211869-214876 GCF_000690535.1 Cariama cristata | reverse complement strand
GGGAAAGAATGATAAGAACAAAAAAAAAAGGTAAAAATAGAAGTGTACAATATATAAAAAAGGACATGCAATATGTGACAGTTTACCTTCTAAGTGACACTTCTATCCCTACAAAAATTGCCAATGCAAACTTCACTAACAGCATTTGTTCCTTTTAAATAAGACCACTCTGGAGATTGGGGGAGTAATTAGAGGGGAGAAGAGCTGAATTTCTTACCTAAAAATACTAAGACATATCGATGAATCTTCTCACTTTCATAGGCTCACTTGGCATTAGAAAATATAATAGAACAATATTTTTTCATTTTCTTCGTATGCAAGAATTACCAAGACAATGAGAAATGCTAAATAATAATAAACCAACATAAAATTTTCAGGATTGGAATAAATTTTTTCCAACAGATAGCATAAATTCTGTGTTATTGCATAGCACTTCTAATAAAATAATGAAATAATAGACATTATGTAACTGATGTTCAAGCTATTAGTTAAACAATTTTATTTTTTATTTGCTTAGCCTTAATTTAGCCCCATTTTTCATCAGTGATTTTTATGCTCTGTGCCGCCTTCTACTCTCTTTTCTTTTAATGCAAAATATTTTCCTTGAAAAGCAGTTCCATAGAAGCACACAAAAGTATTCACTTGCTTTACTTATCTTCTGACAAAATCTCCATTCAGGATCAGGGCCCCATTTTTGCTGCTCACTAAACAAGATGACACAGTCCTTTCTCTGTGAAAGTCATGGTTTAAGTGCCTGATTTCCTGAATATTGTATGAAAGAAGGATGATGAACTTAGCTGTTATCAGTTACTCTGTGTGATGAAAAGTGCAAGATAAAGAGGAAGTTTTCATGCCTGATCTCCTTTCGTTATCTGCTGTGTTAAAGTGCGGTCAGCAGTGCATGAGAAGCCCAATATTTAATGCATTGGCTATAACAGCACTGGGCAATAGATTTATAAAGTGATATGGTATACACAGTTTATTTTCTGTAAATATGTATAATGCAAAGAAACATGTTCATTTATCACTCCTACCGGTAAGAACTCCTGCAGTGCAAAAAGAAATGAAGGCAGCCTCAGAAGAATGGGAAGCCTGAGCAGGAACTGTATTTGCAGGGATGTATAATCTAGAATGTCTGTTTTAAGATTACAAAATTAATGCATTATAGCAATTGCTAATGAAATACTTAGATTCCAAGAGAAGACAACAAAACATAATGGTAAGGTTTACTATGTTTAGATGTTTTATGAAGTTGAAATTTGAAGTGCTGAAAAAGATAAGAGAAGAGAAGGCAAGTAACCCAAGGAACAATGAGAATATATACTCAACTAGATTAGTTTAATGGTTGTTTTCTTTTCCGTCATTTTCTTACTTTAATTGATGTATCTCATTTAAAAAAATCAAGTCATGTTTGCTATATAAAATCTGCCAAATTAGTGAAGTACAGTTTTCTTCTAGTTTTAATGCCACTTCATTGTTATTTTTCTGTATTTTCAAACAATTGTTTAGTTTGCAATGCTCATTAAAGACATCATTTTTTTGTATCCAAAGGAATTTGTAATTGCTGGTTCACATACTACTACACCAGGACTTACTAAGCAAGTTATTCTATTATTTCCGTTCTCTTCCAAAGACATATAGGTATACTTCAGTTATTTAAAATAATTGTCTCAGTGTTCTCACATTATTCAGTGTAAAATAGGAGAATATGCAGCAGAACTTTCACACTGATACGTGTTTGCAGAACTGACATTTGTGAAACTGCATTTATATGTTCTCTGCATTCTCCTGCCCTATTAGTGTTAGAAAGGTTTGGGGGATCCTTTGTACTTCTCATGTCATAAGCTATTCCCAGGCTAATTTCCGCTCGGGGGGTGGGGGGGGGGAAGGTGTAAGCTGAGACTGTCAGATCCTCAGTGCCAGTGTATAAACGGGATATAAAGGTACCTCAAAAGAGAACTTAAAATTCTTGCACTGTTTCCTTAGGAATGTGAAACTTAGCTTACTAATGCTTTTTTAATTACCTTTTTTTAAAATTGCTGCTACTGAAATAGTAAACTGAAACAGAAACTGTGAAATATAAATGTATTAAATATAAAAATGTGCAAAATAAAAATAAATATATAACATCAAATACATTTTTTACATTGCTAATAAGATTCTGCAAATGGAATTCACTCATCATTGCGTTCATCATACACAATTTATCATAAGAATGCTGCAGTCTCTCAGGTCTGATGACCTGCTTCACTTACAGAAAGAGTAAAAACTGACTTTTCCAGCATTCCAAATAAATAGGACTCTAAATATAATTAAGAATATATGCCTGTTATGTAAGAAGACACAATTTCTACTAATTCATTAATGCATTCGTATCAAACTTCAACGCATTCCTAACAATGGGCCATAAAAAACTTGGTGTCTGTCCATGACACCAATTGTTACTACTGGCATAATTAAGCTTGCCTCTTGCAATTAATCACCTTGACTGCCAACAAATAGTATATTTATCTTCATTATCTTCCAACACATAAGTCTTTCCTTTATGCTATACAGCAGAAGCTGATACCATGTTTGGCTACAGAATGGACAGAAATTCAGCCGTAACATCAACGGAGGCCCATCACGTCAGTTACTCGGAAAGTGAGCTGGAAGAGCAGACTGTAGTTAGGAAATGTTGGTTTGTCATTTAGTGGATCTGCACAGCTGGCAGAAAACCAGCCAACAAGAACGTATGCAGTAAATTAGAGCACACCCGTTTGGGCAAGGGACTCTGTGTATTTAGGTACAACTCTACATGACAGCCATTTGAAACCTCAGTATCTTTAAGACTATGATTTTGTCTTTTCAGCTTCCTCATGTATTTTAATTAAAGACAAACAGAATTATGGACAGTACAAATTATTTTTCTCAAATGCGAAACAAAAGAGGGAATGCCAGACTAATTTATTTGCTTTTGTTTGCATCTCTTTTTCCACTATTATTTTAACAAATGAGTTTACCAGCA
>NW_009597528.1:202059-211859 GCF_000690535.1 Cariama cristata | reverse complement strand
AAAATAATGAAGCAAATATTGTTAAATATTGTGATTATTCATAGCAGAACCTATAAGTTATGTTTCTCCAATTGGAAAAGAGAAATGTGTTGTATGACCTACATACCCATTCAAAAAAAGCTTGAATATTCAAAAAGCTCTGCTTATGAATGAATTACAGACCAAAAATTATGTATAGATATTATTCATCAAACAGTTTGAACATATACATCAGAAAAACTAGTTTGTTTAGAAAACTTGCAAACACAAAATGGAGCAAAGAAATTATTCATTATGAATTATTTGCACAGCATCTGTCTTACTTTCTCATGTTAATTGCCTCCGCTAAACCACATTTTCTCCCCCTCAGTATGTAAATTTAAAGGATTTTGCATATTCTCTGAATACCCAGTAAATGCAAGTTTCATTACCTTACAGCTTTTATCTTTTTTTGTCAGCCTAATTATACTAGTGTATATATAATTTTGAAATTTGACCTACCAGCTTCCTGTAGATTACAACCTCTTCCTCTGGATTTTGAGTATTGCCGAGTATTAAAAAAAAAATAAATAAATAAAAATTACATGCACATTAACTGCATTTGTGAAAGATCTTGTAAGGTTTGTGTTAATTCCGACTACATTCATATATATATTGAAAAAGCTACAATTTGTTTTCATCACAATACTTTTAATGTAATTATTATAAATCTAGGACATGACCCACAATCAGTTTGAATTAACACAGAGAATTTTACTGACTTTTGAGAGCCTACACCAGACCTTCCCCTAGAGTAACTTGGCAATGGATCGCTGTATCCTTTTGTGTTTCCTAGCAGGTACCACCCTAGTTGTATATAGTTATTCTTTCTACAAATACAAGCTTATTCATCAGGCAGTTTTATGTCCTCTAAAAATATACCTTTTTTTTCACTGAATTTTCTGACCTTTTGATTCTTCGACCACTGGCTCATGTTGTCTCTCCAAGAAACAGCACGAGAAAAAAATGTGCATGTTATATCATGCCTTTTCTTTGCAACAATTTCTTGCCACCAGTAGAAATAAAAGTACCTTGTCAGAAACTGTGCTGGTCTTAGAAACTAAATGCAAGTTTAATCCTTCAGGCCTGTTAACAGAACTGCCCCCCCCCTTCCCAATCTGTCCCACTGGGTCACTGAGAATGTCACCCAAGTAAAGCCTCGGGATCGGTTCAATGTTATCAGCATATATACTTCGTTAAAATTACAGATCTGCAGAAAGCACTCTCTTTATAGTGCTATACTTGGAAGCCAAGCACTTTGAGTAGTACAAAGATGCATTTTTCTAAAGGCATAAAACCTTCTGTTTAGGGTTCCATCTTCAATGTACCACAAAATACATAACCCCTGAAATGATTTGACTTTTTCTGTTTAATACTGAGGTTACAAAACTATGTGTTAACATGGGTGGCACAACCGGGTAAATGCATATTTAGTCGCTTATTTCTGCTGTGGGCAGAAACCCGGCTGAATGCTTACAGCAAGTGTTTTGCAATAGCCATTAGTACATTGCCAAGGCACAGTAGGTAGATGTTATTATCTGCACATCTCTACTGAAAACTCAAGTTTTCTAGCATCTTAATGGATTACAAGAGAGGAAAAAGAATCCTGATACAGTTTTATGATATAGTAGTAATTTCATTGACTCATGCTCTACAGGTATTTGTGGGTCATAACAGAATTTCTGTCTTAAGAGGTTCCATCTACCCTTTTGTTCTGTAATGCACGACGCCTGTGCTGTCAGGTGACTTCTGAAATGAATGGCACCAATAAAATTTTGGGCCTTATCTTCAGCAACTGATTTTTTCACGAGTTTTTATAATATACCTCTAGGCTACAAAACACATCTATAGGTTTTTCCTCTCTACAGGATGTGTTGTCCTGTATGCTTTAGCAGTTCAGCGAGCTGAACTGATTCAAATGAGCCTTGAAATGTTAAATACAACTTGTAATATCAAAGGTTCTCATATCAAATAATTTTCTTCCTGTGGATCCTAGGGAGATTAAGGACTCATGCAGGGACTAAAATGTCCACTACTCACATCAAATATCTCAGCATTGGCTATACCATAGCATCGAAGGAATGGCTGGAAAATACAACGGCAGCACATTTTACTTTATTTGTAAACCAGGAGCAAGGGGCATGGTATTAGGTCCATAAAAGCTAAATGTTGAGTAATTGTGTGACAGTGTGACAGAAGGCTTCATGTACAACCTCGAGGTGATGTTTTTTTTACAACTGATGTAGAAATTAATTTTGGGGTCAGATAGTAAACTAAATGCAGTATGGCTGCACTTTTTTCCTGCAGCCTGGTATTCTCTAAGAAAGAAGTTGTCTCTTTTTTGTTGTTGGTTTGGTTTTTTTTTTTTTTTTTTCCTGGCTTCACTTTCATATCTTGCAGCAGTGTCTGTTTATAGCTTGCTTACCTTTCTTTACTTCTGAGCTGAATTAAGATGAAGCATGGTTTGAATTGTCCTAAATACTAGCCCCCGAAACATTCCTGTATTTTCTGAAGAATAGAGACTGTCAAGAAACTACCTGCTTCTTTCCCACCCTTTACTTTGCAGATGCAGGAGAGATACTTGGAGAAGAGTCCTCTCTAAATTTTACATCTTGGATCTGGTCTATTTACCAGTACAGCCCTTGTATGCTTGCCATCGTATGCAGGGCAACCCTACCAGTGCTGAGAGGCTGAACTGGTTCTACAGTCCTAACTCTGGCACTTTCTTACTGACATACATCTTTGTACTATCATTAACTTTAGTTCTCATATCATAAACCAGGAATACAACTTCTATCTATGCGCTTCATGATAGTCTTATAAAAAAAAATATTTTGAAAGGTAATTAGTAAGTAACTCAGTGTGAAAAATAGGGAGATTGTGTTTCCCGGGACTGGCATTCTAATTGTAAATGCAGTCACACATGGAATCAAATGTTTCTAAAGATGCTATTTGAGTAACTCTGAGAATGACAACAGAGTGTAAGTGGGCATTACTCAATATTGCCAACAATTAAAAGAATCATATTAGGACATAGAAAATAACCCCGCATTTATTTCAGGACCTTTGTTTAAGGAGAAAATGTGGAGTCTTGATGCCACTGTGGAACAACTGTTAACTGCATAATGACAATCACAGTATACAGAAATGAGTAGAGAGTATTTTAATGGAAAGCATATTGCCATTTCTCTTGCGTTAAAAGTCAAAGGCAATCAAAACATAATTTAATTAGAGAATATCTTATCAGCTGTAAAAAGTAAAATTGATTGATATGCAGTGTAGGGATAACTTGGCTGCTGCTACTTGTAAAGTGATGGTGAAGCTGACAAATTAGTCGCTTGGGGTTTTTTATTTGATAATTTCATGTATTTTTTTATTTTCTTTCACCACTGAAGGCATTTTAATTAGCTAATGTTTGATTGCTCATTGTTTGGAAATGGAAAATGTTATAAATGTATTGTGATCTGAAGAGTTGTTGGCATTCAGATTAAGCATCTAGCATGACTATATCCTGCTCTCTCATTATTAAAAATATTTATCCGATAATAGAATTTTTCTTATGATTCTTTCCATCTGTATTACTGTCCAATAAGACGTTGTAGTCTCCAGCTTAAACGTCACATGTAGCTGGAAACCAGTCAGTGTAGCTCACAGCAACTACAAATCACTGAGCAATCTCCTCATTTGGAAGAATCCGTATTGCTTACCCGAGGGCTGAATTTGGCCATGCAAGGGATAACCAATCAGAAATGATGAACGCTGACGAAACAGCAAAGCTATTTCTATTTTTAAAAATCCACAAAAAAAGGGATAGCCAAAAATTTTTTTAAAAATCACCCTTACATACATTAAACCAGAAATGTGTACTCAATTGTTACTTCAGCAAAAATTTGAAAGGTAGCTTGAGTCCTTAATAAATATTAACAAAATATCTAAGTATCTATTCTTTTCTGTTCATTTTATTCTTTACAAGTGAAAGAGTTGATGACATGGTTTCA
Organism: Cariama cristata; assembly: GCF_000690535.1. Classification (NCBI taxonomy): domain Eukaryota; kingdom Metazoa; phylum Chordata; class Aves; order Cariamiformes; family Cariamidae; genus Cariama; species Cariama cristata. Next base: position 207,843 of record NW_009597528.1, on the reverse strand, counting down.
TCATTTTTTGGCTATTCCTTTGGTTTTGTACTAATATTTCTCTTCTATTGAGAGACTATCAGCAGACTAATGTCTACATGGATTACAAATTAACACATTACTTCCCTCAGAATGCGTGCTTCTACAAGGAAATCCTAGGACGCCCTCAAAGGACTGGTAAATTAATTAATTAATAACTTCAATTAAATTGGTCTGCAACACTTGACTACAAACTAGATGCCAGTGCTTTAGCAGTAGGACACCTGAACTTTGTTTATAATGCCCCTATCCACAGAACTTCTACAGCACTTGTATAGATTGACTGGATGAGGAAAAGGAGAAAAATCTTTTGCTTGACTAAAATAATGTCTTTTTTTTTTTTTTTTTTTTTAAGGTTTCTGGTCCTCTTTTACAGGAAAAATCCACTCTTCTTGGGTCTATCAAAATCTTTTCTGACTGCGTCAGCTACGGTTTTTCCCTATCAGGAAAATCTGTATAACGGCACTTCTATGAAGCTTAGTTTTCTATATGGGCTAATTTTTTTCAAAGTGGAGAACCAGAACAATTAAATATGATTCATAAGATAATTTCTGTTTTGGTCAAAAAAAAGAGATCAGTGTATATGTACACCTTTTTATATTAGAATCAATTTAAGAGATGAGGTGTATAACATCAAGAAAGAGATCGGTATGAAAATGACATCAATGTGTGGTAAGAAGATAATACATAACAGGTAGTATTAATACATTGAGATATGGTCCGGAGATATTTTTTTTTTTACTGAATTGTTTGTTTGTACGTGGCAAAGACTGGGTTGCAAGGAGGGAAGGGAAAAAGAGGGGACAGACAGGACCAACACTGCTCTGCAATTCATGTTTGTGTGAAGTGGTGCTTAGAAGTTGGTTGAAAAAGATTATTTCCTTTGAAGTGTCACACAAAAAGCTGTAACAAAACAGCAGCATGTTACTAGGGACTCATAAGTGCACAGTTAGAAACGTATATTAACTAATAACTAGTCTGATCTAGTTGAAGATGTCCCTGCTCATTGCAGGGGGGGTTGGACTAGATGACCTTTAAAGGTCCCTTCCACACAAACTATTCGATGATTCTATGAACTAATGCCAAAGAGTAATTTATAAGTTTGTGAACAAAACCACTGAGAAAGCCTCTAGCTACATCCAAAGGAGATGTTTCATGAAAAACAGCGCAGTTATTAGGTCAAAAGCTTAAAGAGGTAACACAGCAATTTGTTATTTCACCAATTACAAGTAATCAGCAAGTGGCAGTTACACAGCCTAATAAAATATCTGTCATTTTTGCCGCTCATTATAAAATCTCTGTACTTCAGATACTTTGCACTGTGAATTTATTAAAAATACCTGAAAGCACTAGGTTTGCCAAAAAGGTATTATCACCTTTGAACAAGTAACAAAACAAAATCTTACAAGTAATGGCAGGCATCAGAAGTGTTCAGGAACTGCTAGCTCCCCTCCAAATAATTTTACAAAATGCTTAAACCTTATATGATAATCTATGAAGATAAAACCTTCCACAGTCTGCACGTGAAGTTACCGTTGTTTTCCTTATTGCTGTTGAAAATATCATACGACTGTTGAATCAGGATATAAAGAATTTAGCAAAAGTGCTAGTTCATGGACTTCATTTCGTATTTTCAGTGTATTTCATACAACTGGGTCTGGGTACTATCAGAATGCATTCAGAAACAGCCTGCACACGGGTATTCACACCATCAGACTTGAACTTAAGTATCTATAGGAACATAAGCTATACTGTAAGGAAGAGAATAAGGCTCCTAATTTAAATGATCCAACTGTACTTTTGAGTCTTCATTACCTTTACAGGGAGTCCCCTCAGAGCTCTAAGATAGCTAGCAAGATAAAAGCCTCCTCTCTTCAGTTACAAGGAGATCTACAGAGGAATATTTGCTCTTCGCTTTATTTTTTTGTTTTGAGGGTGTTTGTTTACTTATTTGGGGGGTTGTTCATTTTTTTTAAAAGGAAGATAGGGAATACCTTAAGGAACATATTACAGGAATCAAATTAACAGAAATACTTTAAAGTAGTTTTATATATCGATGAACCAAAATAATTTTTGTTTAGCCTAAATATTCCTCTGAAAAAAAATGAATAATAATCTGTGATGTAAAGTAAAGCCATGTCTTTAAATATCTATTAAAAAAATAGATGGTTACAAGCAGACAATAAATTTGGGGAATGCAAATCTCTAACAGCCTAGAGAAGATGAGTGATTTAGATACAATATCGTTATTTCAACATGCCAATTTACATCTGGGAGGCTGAAGAATACTGGCAATGTCCACCCTGGGAGCACGAGCCACACAGTTCAAATGTATGTTTTTCCAAATCTCCCCTTCCTGTTCAAAAATCCTTCTGTAATCATCTGTGTTACAATGCTAGCAGGAACATATCAGATGTTGTTATGAATTATATAGGATAAAAAAAGATTGAGAGGAAGGGTCTGGATGGTGTTAGAATGCATTTTTAGTAAATAAATGTTTCTTTTGAAAATGGCAGAAACATGGGGTTTTTTACTAACATAACCAGTTTCCTAAAAAATCATTTAAACTTCCTAACAAAAAACCTATAAATAAGAAAATAGGGCATGCAGTAGTGTATTTTTGATGCATATTTCACTCAAAAGAATCCCAAAGCCCAACACAAACACTACTGATCATGCAAAACTGTAGACTCTAGGATAATCACTGCCATTTAACGGAGCTTAGCACCACGTTCCCAATGACAGGTTTCTAATATAGTAAAAGAAATCCTCAAAAGTTCTTTTAAGCGATGGTAGACCTGACAAAAATGGTAATGGATTTTTGGCCAAGAAACTCAATATAAAGGCAAATATAGAAGAGATGTGTTAGTCAAACATAAGTTATTGGACTCAGTACAGAGTAAATGAATGAAATTATATGATATGCTATAGAGAAGGTCAGGTTACACAAGCTAATGATCCCCTTTGGCCTTAAAGGCTGTGATTCTGTGAAACCCTTCTCCTGCCACAAGTCTGTAATTGATGTACTACTATTGATTTATTTATAAGAGACCATACACAGTAATAATACCTGTGCATGATTATTCACGGTATTTGTCCATGAGTTACGTCAGTAAAAATGGTTAAGTAGAATTATGACTTGCATGTTTTTAATTTCATGGTGAGATCAAGGACTAAGGAGGAGAACAGGCACATTAATTTCCTAAAGGGAAAGCATAAAGTGAATTTTTTTGTTCACTGTTTCCCACTGTTGTTATTACCAGTGCAGCTTCTCTGTAGCAACAGAGAGCTGGAACAGAAAAGTCCCAGGTGCTGTCACTGTAACATCCAAAAAAAATGTTTTTTCCAGAGACTTGCACCAAATACTGGCACTTCTCTATGTGTAAACATTCACATCATAGCTGTCACTAGAGATGGATTGGTGATATCACTGAGAATTTTGTTAAGAAAGTCCAGTTGACTTACAATGATTTACAGATGATCTCCATGCAAATCAAACAAATTTCTACAAAGAAATCAAGCGGTGCCATACAGTGTGACCACAATTCAGAACTCGCACACTTCTGATTCTGACTCCTGATTCTGTAAAGTGGACATTTATTTTGTACTTCATAAAATGATGCAGCTGGGTTTTTGTTTTCAAGCATCGTTAAGAAAATAAGAAAAGCAGTAAATTACTATATAAATACCGTAGAACACTAACCATAAAGTATTAATAGCCTAGCAGAGCCTAGTGTTCTATGTTTTTGCATTTCATTTTATATGTACATATATAAAACTGGTGTCTAAAGAAATCTGTGTGTCACAAACTTGTAATACCAAATCTTAATTTTGGATAAGAACAAAATGCCATTAAAAATCCATCAGAATATATAGAAGGGAAAATCTTGCATTTATACTGTGTATCTCCTTCTGTTCTTACAAATAGTTTGGATGTTGAGTTTTAACAGCTTTTCTTCATTATCAAATTTTCAAAATAAAATCCTGAAAGATACCTGCAGCTGTTCACTAGTATACAATTGTTATTTGTATGACATTTCGTACTGTTCACTATAATTAATCCCAGTATAATGATATTTTGGGGAAAAAAAAAAACCTTCAGATATATACCAGAAAACATGTCATCCACTTACTAAAATAAAATGAGGAAAACTGTTTTTAATTTTTAAATATTTTTTAACTCCTATAACATGTCTCCATGTTTAATGGTATTAATATCATCATTTGACCCACAAATATTATTTTAGTAGACAATCTGTCCGGTAACTTTTCTTTCCTCCCGTTTGCAAACATCCCATAAAGTGGATTTTGGTTAAAAGAAAGTGTTTGCTGTATATACGTTACTACTACTGTATCAGTTTATGGTTTGTTATTCTTAAAACGGTGTTTGCTTTGCTTTTCTTTTGTTTTGCTTTTGCTATTTGCTTTGCTATTTGTTTGTTTTTCTTTGCTATTTGCTATTCATTATTTAAAGCATAAACCAAATTGGAATCATGTGATAATGTCAGAGCTGGGTGACACGATAAGTAAAACTACATAAACGGCCACTAAAGGACAAATTGCAAATAACTATCTAACATAAATACACAGTTAGAGTATGAATATAGGTTACATTTGTGTCAAATTACACCAAAAGACTCACACACACAGTGAAATCAAATAAAAACTAGGAATTTTAAAATGTTTACCAGTATGCTACCCCAACAAGAGGTACTATTTTAAAACGAGTTATTTTCTGTTGGCATACTCTGAGTAATGCCATGTTACAGTAAAACCAATTAATTTTTTAAATATTCTAACATTTAGTAGATGGACTAAACATTGTTTCCCAAATGACTGGTCAATAGCTTGTCATCCTGTTTAATTGGCGTTTCTAAAGGATTGCTCAGATATTTTACTCATATGTCCAGTGTTGCATTTGATAACCATTGACTAGACAAAATCCTATAGATTAAAAAATATACAGATTAAGCATTTACATGTTTAATTTCATCATTTAATACCTCTTTATAATTACACTAGCAATGAAAGCAGGCAAGGTAAGGCCTCTTTCTGAAATAGTATTTTCAGTTAGACCAGGAAACATTATTTGAAAAAGTTGACAAGCATGTGCACATACAAGTCTTTTTTTCAGATCCTGACCCACCAAAAGCTAGTTGGCCTAATAAAAGATACTTCTTCCACACCATGACAGTCTATAGGTCACTGAGTATGCTTGCCACATATTTCCAAAGGAATTTATGAGCAGATCTTCCTTAAAAAACATTTTAGAAATACAGACCTGAGTACCGATGTGTGATAAACCTGCAGTCATGTTGGAGACTCTGTAAAGCAAAAACTGACCCACCCAACCCATAACCGTAATGAGGACGAAGCTACTGCACGATCTCTTTGCGGTAGAGGAACCACAGTCAGGAAGATTCTAGGAAGCAGTGACTGTAAATTCAAAGTTACTTAGAGCTTCCTGCATTCCTGTTGTTATCAAAAGCAAGACTGTTGAAATGATGAGAGCCAGAATACAGGCACACACTAAAGTATGTGCAAGTGCTTCTTGAAAGTGGCTTTATATTTTTTTTCAAGGATAGGTTATGCCTGTGAAATAACATAGACCTATGTATCCTGTCACTTTTCACCTGAAAAGAAAATCATAACAACAGGATAATTCTACTGAATTTTATTATGGGATAATTTATTTTCATTTCTGAAATCTTATCAGATATTTCTGCTTCTCAGAGATAATTTGTCTAGATAAGTGAAAGGATAGGA